>NW_022992103.1:524307-594103 GCF_902827175.1 Gymnodraco acuticeps
CACACACACACACACACACACACACACACACACACACACACACACACACACACACACACACACACGATTTAAACGCAGACTTCTGTTCCTCCATGTTTCGTTGTTATCGGTTCACTGAGCGGACCCGCCCCTTTTTTTTTAAAAACGCTCCCTTTTTTGGTCCATCTGCGGCGGTAATAGGTTTTGTGCGCTGTGATTCGGCTGTACCTTTATAAATGAATATTAAATGTTCATTTGATCATTGGTTTTATTATGAAAACGTCGAGACCGGAAATACTGTTTTCAACCCGTAACTTTACATGGAGGCTGCCACATACCTCAAATCATCTTCGTAATATCTATCAAACTATAGATCATACATATCTACTGGACGTAGATTCTAAAAGTACAATATACACTTCTCGCTAGAAATCTAATCAAAAAGCGTTTTAATGGCCAAACTATCCTACAATTTAGGATTTTACAGAGAGGGTTATTTGTGAATAAACGACCATCTGTAACGTTTGCATTCAACGGGAGCAGGACGTATTAAGCGCTTGAACAAATGACATATTTGGTCGTAATAATTAGGCCTGAACAATCGGCATATTTGGTCGTATGAGTTGGAGGACTTGTTGACTCTTTCACATTGAATCATAACAAGTCATACTGAATGTAAATACAACTGATCTCTAAAGTAAGTGCCAGTCTGTGACATTGGACATTTTGAAGACTCAAAGTCCCAAGCAGTAGGTAGAATATTAGCTATCTATGTAATGTGCACAGAAAAATAAACAGTTAACTGAATACTGGGATGGAAATGGCCTATAAGCACTCAGTAAAACATAAACACACACAAAAAGCTTCTGAATGATAAGAAGTGTAATTACAACATAATGCACATTACCATTGTGAGAGAGAACTCAGAAAATAATCTCTTATCGAACTCAGGCTCCAGTAAAACACACTGACTGCGTCTCTACATGGACATCATGGTGTTTACATGAGCACAGAGAGATTGGGTTATTCATGTTCCCTGTTTACATGATAAATACTAGTAACCTGGCATTTCGATGCCTTTTCTCATCTAAACTATTCAGTATTTGCATCTCTCTATCATGACATAAAGACGAAACTCCTCTCCAGAAGTGAGACGCCGCCACCATCACTGTTAACTGATTAACTGCTACCAGCTGATGACTTACTTTCCTCTTCTTTGAAACAAATGTTCTTATGTCCATGTTGTCTGGGGGAGAAAACATATCAAACCAAGAGATCGTCAGCTTTGATTTTCGCTGTATTAACCATTTCCTGAACACTCGGTGTGTGTGCCTTACCTCCGCTACCGGCATCGCTTCATATAACAGATCTGAGCTGTCCAACTATGGCAACACTCCTTGAACATGCACGCGCTATGTGAGAATCTGCCTTGGTACAAAGTAGCAGTGAAAACATGGTACGGAGTTTCATTGATTTGGGCATTCTCTCAATAAGCAAGTGGAATGGATTTGATAGTGAAGCACTGACACAGCTCTCTACAAAGTGCGGCGAGTGGATAGACCGATTCACGGACTTTCCACATGGTAAAATGGGGGCGTCTAAACTAATCATTTGAAAAAGTGGGGGGGACTTGTCCCACCCTCTTATAATGGCTGCGACATCCATGCATGGGATACACAGGTAGCCATGTCCGACTATCACAAGTAGAATCATAATGAAAAATAAGCTGGTAAAATATGCCTGTAGAAAAAGGCTTATGCCACAATAGGATAGCAACAAGTAGTCAAGATAGTCAGATTAGCTTTGGTTGCTGCTATGCTACCATCACCCATTTTATACCAGAGAAACTTTAACAACGTTGTGATGCCAAACAGCATCAATTCATACTGAAACGCATCCACCTATGGGGATGGGGATATGCATCAGCTGCTTGTGTGACAGTCAGACCAGGGCTAGACTGGGACAATAAGTCAGGCCGGGAATTATACACCCAGGCCAATACCAGTTTTTTTTTGTGCCATTTTGCTGGATTTATTTGTGAATATTTACAGTGTTGCTGCCCGTAGTGATAGCGCCTATAGTTTGAATCTACTACCCAATAATAAACATATGGACAGGGGTTACTATTTAAAACAAATTGTAAATGCATTTGGGAACCTATCCATGTGAACATATTTTAAGTGGGGGTGGACCTCACATTGTCTAGGGGGGTCCAGGGGCATGCCCCCCCCCCGGTAAGATTTTTTTTATTTTGGAGTTAAATGCATCAATCTGGTGCACTTTGAGGGAAAAATAAAGTGACTAGATCTATGGAAAAACCCATTAATTAACCCATATACGTGGGGGAGAAAATCAGCTACGTAAACGGTGATGTCATGACGCAGCACCAGTCGGGTGGTGGAAACACAACTAGGGCTAAAAAGAAGAACCCATGGAGCTAGAACTGGAACTGGTTTGGTGGAAAAGGAGCATCAGACACTCCCCATTGGTAAGGACGGCATGCAGCACACATGATGTTGTGACTTAGTCTGGTTTGTACATCAATAGCTAAAGTTCCTGTTTTGTTTGTTTTTGTTTTACATCAGCGGCCACAGACCCTGGGTTTCCCTATTACACGGTCCTCAAACACACACTCAAAGGAAACTGTCCCTGAATGACTTTAAAACATATAGGAATGTATATTTGTTTGCATTTATTGACATTTATTGACATTACATTTAAAGCAAGAAACTTTCAACTGTTGTCAGGCCTGGTCCTTAACCATTTCTTCACTTGTCAAGGCAAGTGCAGCACACCAGTCTCTTCCAAAAAGCAGGCTGCCTGGCATTGTCTTTCTCATTCTATGAGGAGTACAATAAAAAAGAGAATCAGTAGAGAAAGACATGTCATTTTCTAACATTCAACAAAATGCTGACAATCAGGAGATGTCTTTAACCTGTTAAACCCGGGCGGGGGCTGCAGGCTTTTTTTTCACAAAACTGTGTCTCAGGGCTTCTTAACATTTAACAACCTATTAATGTGTCATACCCCACTTAACGGGAAGAAACTAAGGTAAGTGTACCTTAGTTAACGCACTTCGGATCTGCACAAACAAGATATCAGATTAAAGCTGAGATTCCACAGATTCTCGAGGTATAAGTATCATCACTGTGCAACCAAAACTCAGGCCAGTGAAGGCAAACCCAGATAATACACCACGTAGCTTTACGGAGCCAAAACGGCAAATATGTCATTTTCAAAACTCATGAAGGCTCTGGACAAAGAAGCCAGACTTATGACTTCAAGATTTTTGATGCTTTTATATCAGACAGAGAATCAATGAACGGAACCAGAGTAAGCAGAAGAGAAGTTCAAACTTGATAACACCTCTCTGCTGTTCTGTTCCACTTGACTTAACATTTTAAATCCTATCTTGTCTGGCCAGGTCCACTCTACTCTTGTGTACTGTTTAACTTGTCTGACTAATCAGAATGTAAGTGATTACCTACCTTTGAGAAGATACTGCGGAGGAAGCGGGAGAAGCAATTGCTGCTCCTCTTTGACTTGTTCTCCTCAACATCGTCTTTGTTTTTGCTGAGATGCTCAGAGTCTGGCTGACACTGGACAACAGAGATCTGGCTGAGGGTTTCGTCATCCTCATCATCAGAGTCGGTAAACTGATGAACCAATGTTATGGAGCTGGCAGAAGACAGAGATGAGTCATTTCTGATAGCTCCCGGTGTCTGGTCCTTGTCCTCTATGTCCACTAACTGCAGCGGAATGGACCTACTAGCAGCATTGCAGGATGTGGTGGAGGGTGTTTCTTGAGAACAAAGAGAGCCCTGTTTGTACTCTCCACTGCTCCTAGATGTCAAGTCAGCACTAGCATAACTGAAGGGGGCATCTAAATGTTCCAATGGCTGAGTTTTTCTCTTGCGCCATCTACTGAAACTTCTCCTCCACTGAGACCTTTCGTTCTTTCCTTTACCACTAGGCAGTCTCATGACCATTGTCTGGGTCGTGGGAGACTCAGGGACCTCCAGTGTGTTTGGAGACTCAGGGACCTCTAGGTTCTTGGTAGGCTCAGGGACCTCCAGTCCCTTTGGAGACTCAGGGAACTCCAGTGTCTGGGGAGGCTCAGGGACCTCCTGTGTCTGGGGAGGCTCAGGAACCTCCAGCGTCTGGGGAGGCTCAGGGACCTCCAGCGTCTTGGGAGGCTCAGGGACCTCCAGCGTCTGGGGAGACTCAGGGACCTCCAGCGTCTGGGGAGACTCAGGGACCTCCAGCGTCTTGGGAGGCTCAGGGACCTCCAGCGTCTGGGGAGGCTCAGGGACCTCCAGCGTCTGGGGAGGCTCAGGGACCTCCAGCGTCTTGGGAGGCTCAGGGACCTCCAGCGTCTGGGGAGGCTCAGGGACCTCCAGCATCTGGGGAGACTCAGGGACCTCCAGCGTCTGGGGAGACTCAGGGACCTCCAGCGTCTGGGGAGACTCAGGGACCTCCAGCGTCTGGGGAGGCTCAGGGACCTCCAGCGTCTGGGGAGACTCAGGGACCTCCAGCGTCTGGGGAGACTCTGGAACCTCTACTTGCTTGGGAGGCTCGGGGACCTCCAGTGTATTAGCAGGATCAGTGTCCTGCAGAGGCTTGTCAGCTTCTTCAAAACCATCCGCCTCTGTCTCCAGATCTTCTGGAAACAAGTAGCTGTGGCATACTTCAGAAATCACCTTGTTGAGATCCCGATCAACTGGTGCGATCATATCTGAGATGTCTGAATCATTGCCGAAACACCAAGTGTCTCCCATGCTGTCATCGCTCATGGTTGAATAGGACCATGGGCTGGTGATCTCTTTATCTTTCATAAGATCATCTCGATTCATGAGATCATCAAGATACGCAAGAGTCTGTTCAATCATTTCAGATTCAGTAATGTGATCTGATGGGTCTGAAAATGCAGGAGGGATGGAGATTCCTTCCATGTTCTCCTCTTCCTTGCCCATGTTGTCTGAATGAGGAATCTGTGGAGATGTAAAACAGTGTTCTTGCTTGTTTTCATTTACTTATAAGCATATGTGATTTTTGGACAAACAAAAACATGTTGCATGTTCTCGTGGATGGACGACATTCATTTCTTCTTGCTTATATTTAAACTAAATGTATTAAGTTTACTTGATATATTATCTGCTGTATAAATCCAATTAATTTAGCTGTAAAATGTTCAGATTACTTTGTGATACAAATTTAAATAGTGTAGCTTCACCCTTGTTCTTTTATACTTAACATGCCTTAGGCTTACCCCCAGTTTCCACTGGGTCCGTCTGCGCCGCGCTGCGCTGTGTTACGGCTGCGCCGCGTTACGGCTGCGGCGCGGTTTTGGTCCGACCTCCTCTAGCGCCATAACCCACCGGACGCGTCCCAGAAGCGTTTCAGAAGCGTAGCGTCTGAACAGTTTTTTAACGACTTTCACAAGATGTTAAACTACTGAATGGCTCTGTACTGTACCTACAAGTATTAATTCACTTTAAAACATTAATATGTAGTTGTTACCTTCCACTCCACAAACTGCAGCGACTAAAAACCAGGCCTTGTCCTTTCTGATGTTGTCCTTGTAGTAAGCATTGGTTACATCATATCAAATAGTGTGTTTTTCCACTTCCATGATGAAAACCTCGTCGTCCATTGTGCGTATCGTAGTGGAGGTGTTGTGATGAAGGAGGGGGGTCTGCTACATTAGTATATGTGGGGGATGGGCCTGGCCCGGATGCTCACCTTTCCACTTCCTGCGAGGGGGGGCTGTCTGCCCGACCTTATGTTACGGCTGCGCCGCGGCAAAAATAGGATTCATCCTAATTTTAGAGAAGCGCTGCGCCGAGCCGCTTCTGGGACGCGTCTGAGCTGTAACGTGCGCGTGTGGTGGAATAGCACCCATTGACTAGAGTGGCCGCGATCCTTACGACCGCCGCGGCGCAGCCGTAACACGGCGCAGCCGGACCCGGTGGAAACTGGGGGTTAGGCTACATCAACACATATTTGCTGTTACATTGTTTGTTCAGATATCATGGCTGTAAATCTTTTTCTACATGTCCTTAATCGCACCCTAAAACTCACTAAAGACTATTTACGTCACTAATAATGTCTTCATCACTCTTTATAGACTTTTAACTGTGCCAAGTAATCTCCAAACCAGTTTAAGCCTCTTTAAAATGCCTTAACATACCTGCCTGTTTTCAGGCATTTTCAGTTTGGTTGACTTTGTCTTTCTGTTCTCTTATTCTGAGCTTTCTGTCTATGGGTTTTCTCAGTGAGAGGGTTGTAATACAGTGTCTGTAGTTGTGTGCAGATAATCTCTGTGAAGTGTTCACTGTGGAGAGTAAGTCTGAACTGAACCTGTCTCAAACTGCAGTGTGACTGTGATAGAACTGAGATAGAACTTTCTCTCTGTTGTAGGACTTCTAGAACTACAGAATGTATTCATGACATTCCAATCCATGCGTTACCAATAGCAACACCAATCAAAAATGCACAGTCACAAAAACATATATAAGACATATTTAAAACAGTAAAAAAACAATACACGACAATCGTTTGATTGCCACATTGCGCAAATGAGTTCTCCTGTCACGTCTCCTGGGATAATCCAAAACTATATAGCCCAAGATACAACATAAATCCCAAATGACCCATGATAATCTGCTATATCATAATTATTTTCTAAAGCTGTTCATTTGTTCTCCTTATGAAGAATATCCTTTTCCTTCTAAAATCCTCAGTTTAGAAACAATAAGTCAGAACAGAGGGACATAAAGAGGTTATCCTGACGTTTTTCATCAAATACATTTAGATTTTCTGCAGGTCCAGAAGTTCCTTCAGGCAAGTACACTGAAACACTTTAAAAATGATACACCTTCAGAAAACTTAAAGTTAAAATTGTTTTATAAGTACAGTTCTTTGGCCCTGGCAGCCTACATCTCTGTGCTGGACAGAGAGAGACTGAGGAAGCTGACCACCGGATCCTGTCTGACACCACACTGTGGCTCTGCAGACTCTTCAGGTACGCCTGCTGTGGATACAAAAAAACGTATGTTTTGTTTGGATTGATTAATACAAAGTAAAAAAACAGTGTCACCAGTAGCACAGCGTCCTACAATCACAGCCTCTGTAGATTGGTGAGGAATGACTCCTCAAACCCAGAAAAGGAGTCAGCATTTGACCACCTCCTGTTTCCTTCCCTCAAAGACAGCGATTTGTGAACGTGTTTTTGGTTACAAGCCTAAAACAGCTACTGTGGTTAACACAAGCTGTTTTTGTTTTGTTCTGCAGCATAAAATACGTCAGTCAATATCCCACTGGTGAACGTCTGAAGGTTCAATGTCTCATAAGTGACTAAATGAGACTCCAAACATTAGCCACCCTTAGCTTAGCAGTGGAGACGTCATGCAATGTATGACGTAGTTTTCTTTATAGCCTAATGCTTATTTTTCTGCCGATTATGTATAATCTTCATCATTATAAAGTGGTGTTAATATGTAGAGATTATCCTGCTGAACAAAACGTGTAAGTATCATAAACGTTTGTTTTAAATATCTTGTTTTCTTCAATATTCCCAAAATCCAAAATTGTTTTTGTTGAGGGAGGCGTTGTGATGCAGTTGGAGTGAAATTCACACCTCCTTTACTGTGGCGTTGCTCTTTACTGAACTGTCAACTGTGTGATGTGTCTCTGTTGCTTTCTGGGCCCTGCTGGCCTGAATTTAGCTTCATGTGTCAGTGTAGTCAGGGCCGGCCCTATACTTTTGGGGCCCCTAAGCGAGCTTTGGCTTGGGGGCCCCCCTCACTCTAGCGCGTTCTCACTACACACAACACGGAACCAACTTTTGTCTTATGATGTTAGCATAAGCACACATGTATAAATAAGCATGTAAACACGGTGGACCTAACCTCCTCTAGGGGGTCCTCACCTCCTCTAAGGGGGTCCTCTGGGAAGATTTTTTTTTAAATATTGAAGTTAAAAGCATCAATCTGGTGCACTTTGAGAGCAACATTAAGAGATCTATGGATACATCTCTCAACACCCATATGAAACAGAACTGTAAACAGATTTTTCTTTATGGATATTTTACAAATCACTCCCCTTTTAAATTGTATTCTTGTTTTGTCATATAGTATTTCATAACTGTTTTTCATTTATTCTCTCTGGCTGTCCATCTCATAATGTTCACAAGAATTATAATTTCATGCAAAGATCTGTCACAAAAAGAGCTTGCACATTTAAATTCAGGTGTTGTTATGGCAACGTCAGTGGCCAAACAGCCACATTTACTGCTGCAAATACGTTCAAACGTGCTGTCGACACGTAAAGCAGTGGCAACTATGCCACCATTTCAGCTGACTTTTTCTCAGAAATACTGTCACATAACATCCATATATTTCAGTGCTAGGTTGATGCTTAGCTAAGCTAACTATGAAACACTTTAACTGACAGGACTCCGGATCAACTGTGTACAGTAAGGCAGCTTCTAGCTTCATGTCGAACAGTAAGTCAACATTTCCCAGAGAGCTTTCTTTGAAATCACCAGGTAACGCTAAAAACATTACATTTAGATTCTATGACAAATTGTTTATTTAATATATCTGGCTAGCTATAGCTACTTGTTAACGGTTTAGCTTACCCCCGCGATTCAAAGTAACGTCAACGTAGCTGTAATTTATGCTTTGCTTACATGTTCGCATAACTTGGAAGTTTACAGACATTTACATACCTTGTTTACCTGGCTCAAGTGGTGGCTCTGGGGTTGTTGTGTGAGCCACCACTTGAGAATTGTCGTCTTTTTTAAGAAAATGTTTTCTTATGTCCATCTTCAAAAACTCTGAGTCCGACTGACAGTTTATTTTAAACATTGTCACAGCTCACAGGATAGGTACCTGTCAGCCAATGAGACGGATGTTTATTTCCATGCAACTCTCTGGTTGGTCTGGTGTCTTGTCTCTTTCACTGAACACGGGAAATTACAATCCTGCTGTCCTCTCTAGTTGCATGATGAGGTTCAGGTAAAGCACAGTTAATGTATTATATTATTGACTCAATAATATAATACATGACTTTAAGAGTAGGCAATCTAGGCATATTACACAATTAATTAAACATACTTATCACGGCGACGGTGTACTGAGATCTTTTTTTTTTCTCATTAAAAAAAATATATTTTTTAAATTTTTGCTAGGGGGCTGCGGGGCCCTAAGCGGCCGCTTAATGGGTCGGGCCGGCTCTGAGTGTAGTTGTTTTATTGCAGCTGTTTACGCACACACAATCCGCACCACGGACAGCAGCCATGGAGAGCCAGGTTACCTGAGTAAGTGCGTGTATCTGTTGTGTGTTAAAGAGGGAGGGAGAAATAAATGTGACTTTTTTGTTATGCAATGTTCTGCACATTACACTTATTTTGCAATGCCTATGAAAGTGTTCCTGCTGCTGCGTTCATGTTGCTGCTGCTCGCCTGCCCCACCACCACCCACCTGTAGGCTCGGTACAGATATACATCTGTTGAGTGATGAGGCCCGAGCCGAGACGCCAAACTCAAACTATATGCTGCTTAATAAACATGTCAAGAAACACGAGTCGTCTGACTGAAAGCTAGTTAATGGACAGTGTAAGGTCATTGTGCTAAATGATGGCTACAATCGTTACAGATAGTCAGTCGTGTCATAACTGGGGTTGTGTTAGACTTTCTTGTTCTCTGTCCAGGGGTTGTCATCATTTAATTCAACAGTTCCTTTTATGAAGTATTCACTTTTTCAATGCTTGTGCATATACATTTGGATATTTTGCATGTGTACCAACTACCAACTAAAATAAGACAACCCAGTCACTGTTCTGTGAAAACGTGTCATTCAGATATAATCATATAGATTAGGCTACCCCTCCTCTATTGCATGCAGGTTCAATCAGTTTTGCCACCAACCACTTCAGAATGAGGGTACAATAGTAATTTTTCTAACGAGCCAATTGGAGCAGGCTGAGCTTTTTTTGAGGGGTCTTATAGAGAAAGGTGCTACTATATTGTCTGAGGAGACACGACCAGCTTGTATTCGTTTGATATAGGCCTATAGGTAATATTACCGCAGGCTAACGTTGGCTGTTGCTAACGTTGATATGTGTGACAGCAGTGGAAGGCTAGACACTGGAGACTCCAGGTTGAGCATGCTTGTGACTTAGCTTTCACCGAGCGAATGGGACCCTGGGATTTTTACGACCGACAGTAAAAACACCTGAGAGTGGAATCCTGTGAGACTGCAATTATGGTGAATTATTTTAATAAAATGTTACATGGATATACATTTCAATTGATTTTGAATTTGTTTCGACCACATTTTCAAGCACACAGAGAGATTTGTTCCTTTAACACTTTATTTGCATAAAAAGTTGAAATAAAAACATTTGTGCATGCACTTTAAAGGCGATCCTGGACGTGACTTTTTAATTTCCCATAAGGTCAGTTGCAAAAGTTTATTAAAGCACCGGGCTTCAATATGGCATCACAATGTGAACAAAATACAAAATAACATTATTATAGCAGAATACATCTGGGGAAAACTGAAGAGTCCAGATTGAAACCGATATTAACTGTGCAGGGCCTTAAAAACTATACAGCTTCATGGAACTACAGACACTCTTTTTTCCTTTGGGTTTGGCTAGGGTGTCACAGTAAAAGGAGGGCAGGCTAAATGGCTATTTTCTTGAAATGTCAGAGTAACAGTATGATGCTAAGATACAACAAGCACTAGACAAGAAAGAAAGTGGGCAGGGGGAAGAATACAAAATATTCTTCACGTCAAGACCAAGACTAAAAAATGAGGAATGGAGTCATGCCGGATAAGCTTTTCAGTCGCATCTCTGCATATTGTTTGAGATGGGAGTTCTTGACAGTTTAAGGGCCACCAGGAGAGGACTCGCTGGAGTTGGAGTTTTAAATTCCAATTTTTTCCAAGTTCCAGATACGGGGTATGAACTAAATAAAAAGGAAGGAGCTAAAAAAAACTGACAATAAATCCTGGGAGAGGCACGGCATCCATGAGAGCAAAACTCAACCAGGACCCTGACAGGAAGAGAAGCAGCAGGAGGCTCTGAGCTTCAGTCCCAGTGGAGCAGATGGGAGGGGGGGCTTTGTCACTACAGCTTGCAGCCCGGTACTTATGGGGAAAAGTCAGAGGTCACGCTGCAGAGTACTGAGAAGTCAAGACTGATGGTTACGTGTCAGATGTGGGAGAATGCAGGGTCAGGCCAAAAGGAACAGCTGAAATGTATCTGTGCTTTTTTAAAAGCATATTAATGGATTACTCTAGCTCACTATGGACCCACACAGCTGGGGTCATACAGATAGTACAGTGAGCCCGGCAACAGCAAATATCTGCCCAAGTAGCGTCTGATGTGACACGTCGTGAATTGTCCCGAGGTTGTAAAAACCGAAAAATATCAGATAGTCCACGACAAAAAATAGAATTATTGGTCAGTATTGTTGACTGAGCTTGTGTGTGTGTGTGTGTGTGTGTGTGTGTGTGTGTGTGTGTGTGTGTGTGTGTGTGTGTGTAGGTTGTCAGTAAAGAGCTTCAGCGTTGCTGTTTCTTGGTTTCTTGATCTTCTCAATGTTCTTCAGGATCATATCATGAAGGATGACCTATAAGCAACAAGCAGACATATGAATATGAACATTGTGCTGGTCACATCTGACTCAAACATAAAAGGACTTTGGGGAAATAAGATTTGGATCTCGTTTTCATCCAACCCGGAACCTGAAAGTAAGATTAGCCAAGAAAACACTAGAAACGGTTTGTATGAGTGGTACTGCACTCATTAAATTACCAAAAGTTTGATTCAAGCTAGAAGAAAACTAAACTATTTGTGTATTAGATTGATATATTATTTTACTAAATCCTTTTAAGGTTACACTGGCAAATATTCTGGGTAGACTTCTATATTCAGGTTTCATAACTGTAGAGACAGCAGGTGGTAAAATGCTGACTCATGTATAGGTTTAGGACCTGCAAATCATTATTGAGAGTATTGTACAGAGGAGTTCTGTCCCAGTTGTATGTCTCTTTTGACCCGGTTTTAATGCAGCTTTAAAATGACAAATCAGCACTCACATATTGGTTCCTGAGCTCTGAGACGATGATTTTCAAACTGATGTACTCCTTCTCATCGATCTCTGATATGGTCCTCCTGTAGTCCTCCTAAAGATTACAGACAGCTTGTTATTAACACAACCAAATGTGCTTTTCAGAGCAGATATAGACCCTGGCTGCCACATGCTGCACACACAGATTACACACCACGTGAGGGTACTTGACAATTTTGGAGACCAGCTTGGCTCTTGTGATGTAATATCTGGAGATCTGGTCCAGGTAAGATGCTGCCTCTGACTCCACTGTCCTCAGCTCTGCCACCGTCTCCTCCTACACACACACAAGTTTTTATTATTATTATTATGATAATGTTACCTTAAAAAAGCAAAACAAATGATACCATTGCTGAACCTATGTGCATTATAACAGGGTTTAACTGAAACAATCAAGTAGAAAGTCATTTGGGATGTAGATAAGTATAGCAGTATACTTATTAAAATGTCCAATTTGCACTAGTGTTTACATGACTGCTGATTATAAAATGTAATATAAACCAGCACTTTAACACTATATACAATCCCAGTTGAGTGCTTAACTGAAATAAACAGTAACTGTGGAAGTTAAGGAGCATGTCAGTGCTGCTTCCTAGTGGCAAACATAGGGAGTGCAACACATTCAAATATAGAGCATACTATATATTCTGTACAGATCTATAGAAGAGTAAATATTAAGGAAATAAAAGAAAAAAATCCCTTATTTCAGGATCATCTATTTGAACCCAGGATGTGTACGGACCTGTATGGACACTCCAAAGTTGTTTCCATCTTCTATCCTGGGGATGAGCAGCTGGACCCACATCTTCACCTGGCAGAACAGAAGAGATGAAGGCGTGTTAGTATGCATGCTAATGTTGGCAAAAGAGGTGTATATTCTTTGAATTTTAATTAATGTAATAATAATTTTATAATAATTTAATTTTTGTAAACTTTTCTGGACTGTGCTAAGGTTAATATTTATTATTGTTTAGGACTTAGTTTCATGCTGTACAGCAGACTCTCGTGCACAGTTTAAAACGACCCTATGCCAGTAAGACAATAGAAGTTTTTTGATGGCCCGCGTCCACATGTGACCGTGTGACCGTGTGGCAGAGTCTTGCATCGGGTCGGGTACCCGCGGGTGACCCGCAAAAAAGGTGATTCGCGGGTGGTATTTTTTCAAACGCTTTTTTCCGGGTTCAACAAAGATGATGCGGGTCGGTTCGCGGGTGTTGCATAATAAATATATTAAAATAATAATAATTTAGTTTAATGTTTAAATCCTCCGACCTCTCCCCCGTGGGACCGCGCATAATCATAACCTCTGCAGCGCATCAATCTGCTGCTGTGCGCGCGCCACATTCGAAATGGCTGAGGTGAAGCTCTCTAGCGGAGAATACAGCATTTTCAATAACACTTCCTCAAGAGCGAAATCCAACGTCTGGGAGGCTTTTGGTGTCATCCTAGATGGAAAAAATAACCAACATCCCATGCTTTTTGAGACAAATATGCAACTGCGTGTGTTAATAATTGCACGTTTTCACTGCTCATATATAGGCTATGCGGGTTCGGGTCGGGTTGCGGATCTTGTGCCGACGGGTCGGGTCGGGTTGCGGAACTAATTGGCAATATGTGCGGGTAGCGGGGCGGGTTCGGTATTGCATGTCGCGGGTGCGGGGCGGGAGCGGGTCTTGAAAATCAGACCCGTGCAGGACTCTGCCGTGTGATAGTACTCGAGTGTAACTTACTTCTCCAAGTTTCAAAGTGTCTTTAAGTCGGTAGTGGACGCCAAGAGGCATATGGATTTGGAAGCTGTGATTTACATGAATAAACCTTTCAGACTTACCTGTGACTACCCTGGGTCTTCATTCAAGGTATTTTGACGCTTTGGATCATGAGTCACTACAACATTCAAATTGTTCTACTTTAGATAAACGGCCACTACAAACACTTTCATTTCAAAAGCATAGTGAAGTACTTATAAACTGATTGTACCCAGGAAGTAGCTAAAGGTTTCTGATACATAAACTTAGTTTCATGTTTACTGAGAAACAGTAAACACACTGACATGTTTCTTCGTCCCATCTACTCTGCATCGCTCAAGCTCACCCTGACAGCTCCAACAGAGGAGGCTGCTCATTCTCAGCTGCACACAGTGGGTGTTTCTCAATGTCGAGTAAAGCTGCTCCAGAGCCACTATTTCAAGCATATTACGCCGCCGAAGTACTGTTCCAATGTCCAGCATACTTGGAATTCTACGGACCAATTTCCCTAAATCTGTGGTGGAAAATGTAAGGCCTCTCATATGACGCACACCTGCACACTTGCTCGCCTGTTCCACTCTTTGTTTTCTGAATGCCAGGAAGGATTCTTGCCTCGCTTCTGACGCAAGACGCTCGGAAGACATGTGCTACTAAGCAAGCGTACTCGACATTGAGAAACACCCAGTCACACCGGACAGATGCCGGGCTAATAGTGGTGCAGGAATAAGTCCAAATTCAGGAAATTCGTTTTTTAGCAGTTCCAGGTTCCCCTTGTCTCAAAGTCAATCGTTTTCTGACTAGTTTTTGGATAGATTCCCGAATTAAAGTCATAAAATAAGTCAGTAAAAACCCCACCTGTGAATATCTGAAGCTTTTACGTATCTAAATAAGACCACTAAAGGTCATCATGCTGAACATTAGCTACCTTTAGCTTAGCGGTGGTGACGTCAATGTCTATAGCAATATGTCTGCCGGTTGCATTTACGCTTTAACTATTATCAACATGTTGTTAATATATGGCAAAGATGGAGTACTCGAGTCCTGGACTCGGACTCTCCAACTGATGGGATCTGTTTATTGCACACCCTTGCTTGTATACAATCATTACCAACGTAATAACGTATGCCCTTATCAGCCAGGTGCTAAAAACCCAATGTAACTATTTAGTATAATGTTCATTTATTTGTCATCTATCCGTCATTATACATGTGTGTTTACACTGCTCCGTTGTCCATTGACTTCCGGTAAAAGTTCCTTCAAAATAAGAGTCCCGATCTTATTACTATCAAAATACAAGTGCAAAACGAAAACCTTACCAGAAGAAAATATTGGCATACAAATATAATCACTTCTCTAAAAGGTAACTAATTTTAAATATAGTTAGACATATTAAAAGGTTGTTTACAATAATAATAATATTAGTAATAAGCTTTATATTTGTATAGCACCTATTACAAGAATTGTAGCCAAACTGGCTTCACAGCAGTTCAATAGACAGATTAGTATAACATGACAGGATAAAAGCAATGTAGAGGAGCAGCTACATTTCAACACATATATCCACGAAGATTAATACATGAAGACTTGTGACTCGGACTTGACTTGGATTCTTCTTGGGTGACTCGGACTCGAACACAGGTAACGATGACTCGGACTTGACTTGGACTCTTCTTGGGTGACTCGGACTCGAACACAGGTAACGATGACTCGGACTCGACTCGGACACTCCTTAGGTGACTCGGACTCGAACACAGGTAACGATGACTCGGACTCGACTCGGACACTCCTTGGGTGACTCGGACTCGAACACAGGTAACGATGACTCGGACTCGACTCGGACACTCCTTAGGTGACTCGGACTCGAACACAGGTAACGATGACTCGGACTCGACTCGGACACTCCTTGGGTGACTCGGACTCGAACACAGGTAACGATGACTCGGACTCGACTCGGACACTCCTTAGGTGACTCGGACTCGAACACAGGTAACGATGACTCGGACTCGACTCGGACACTCCTTAGGTGACTCGGACTCGAACACAGGTAACGATGACTCGGACTCGACTCGGACACTCCTTAGGTGACTCGGACTCGAACACAGGTAACGATGACTCGGACTCGACTCGGACACTCCTTAGGTGACTCGGACTCGAACACAGGTAACGATGACTCGGACTCGACTCGGACACTCCTTGGGTGACTCGAGTGACTTGGACTGGTGAATTGGTGACTTGACTACAACACTGATATACGGTGATTATCCTTCTTAATAATAAATTATTGTTCGCCTCAGATCTTATTTTCTGCATTATTCCAAAAGCCAATGGAAAAATCCCATTGGCTTTTTGTCAAAAGATGCTAAACATAATAATCACTAAACAACTATGCGGTGGCTCATCAGATATTATATAGCATACACATGTCTGCGCAGTTAGTTTAGGTTGCATTTTGTATGAGACTTACTGTGTTACACTTCTCGATCAGCGTGCGGATCTCTGGTTTGACTCGTTCGATCAGGTCCACCAGCTTGGTGTTGCATTTTATTATCCCCTCCGGCATCACAGCTGTTTTGGTTCCGCCTGAAACAGAACAGAGCGTCCACAATTACAAACGGTTCCTCTCACCAAAGAGTTCTGTAGCGGCAGGTTACAGCTCTCACACTCTGCTGCGCGATCAACACAAGGCGGTCACCGTGATTCTTTACCAAGTTTAGTTTTACCTTGCCAGCTCTCATCAGCGAGTCCATCGTCAAGTTTCCTCTTCCTGGTGTTCTGCAGCA
Organism: Gymnodraco acuticeps; assembly: GCF_902827175.1. NCBI lineage: Eukaryota > Metazoa > Chordata > Actinopteri > Perciformes > Bathydraconidae > Gymnodraco > Gymnodraco acuticeps. The sequence continues at coordinate 540,957 of NW_022992103.1, forward strand.
CAAACAGAAGGGCTCATATCATTTTATTCATGACAGACGGTCCTGATGGATGGAGATCGATCTGAATCCCATATTGTCCATTCTCACACTCTTTCCTTTCTAACTTCAGCTGTACTGTAATAGAGGCAAAAGAAGCCCGGTAACCTTAAAGGTGTGCTCGACTCAAACTGTGATGCGTATGAAATCAAAGAACTTCCTAGACTGACGGCGGGCGGACACACACACACACATTTGAATACTTTATTTGGTTCCACAAATTATATTACATAAGACAGGGAATCAAACATATCGGGGCTAAGCAGCACAGAACACTTAGGGGAACACATAGCATCTCCTTCTCCACACGGCTAAGCTGCCAATAATAGCTGAAACAGAGCAATATTTGGCAATTTGTTTGGCTTTTCTCTTTGACATTCCAGCAATTCTCAGACCAATCAACACACACACACACACACACACACACACACACACACACACACACACACACACACACACACACACACACACACACACACACACACACACACACACACACACACACACACACACACACACACACACACACACACACACACACACACACACACACACACACACACACACACACACACACACACACACACACACACACACACACACACACACCACACACACACACACACACACACACACACACACACACACACACACACACACACACACACACACCACATTTTTGGTCGTTGTGGAGCATTTGCCCCTCTCGATCACTGTACTTAAACACGGTCGAAGCTCTCTTCAGTTGGATTTATTTGTTGTTATCCTCATCTCTCAACATCCTGTCACCATATTTTATATGTACAGTAACCATGACTATGGCTGTTGTTCTAATCTACTGTTTATTTGTTTACATCAGACCGTAATGGTGTAAAAGTGTTTTCATTCATCATTAATTTTCCTTAAAGTATTTTCTTTAATTGAGCTTTATCACCCGTTACTACATGACTGGTACTTTATCTCATAGCAACTGAACCATCTCCATGACAACTGAGAAACTCACTCTTCTGCAGAAGGCCAAAGGATGTGGCAGGAAGATGCTACTTATGATTACTTTCCATTTTGTTTTAATTGTGAAAAAGTGGATGTTGACTTGGATCTCCATGTATGTTTTGTATGTATGTGTTCCAGAGTGTTTGATAGAAACACATGAAATACACAGGAAGGCTTTAATCCCTCCAACCAACTTCTATTGTTTTTTTCTTGTTTCTGCTGTACTCTTTTGCTGTCTTATGCTGCGTTCACACCGGACGCGATGCGAATATTCGCTTCACTCTAATCGCTCGAGTTTCACCGCGGCTGTCAGCTGTGTTTACTCGCATCATTCAAACAAGACGCGCTGGCAAGGGGGCTACAACTACAACAAAATGAACATATTTGACTGTGATTTAATTGTAATACACATTTCAAAATGATGCCGAAGTAACAACATACTGATACCGGTTAGTAGGGATGCTCCGATCGATCGGTCACCGATCGAGATCGGCCGATACTCACTCTCTACCGATCGATCGGTGCTCTCTAAACATGCCGATCAGGAGAGCCGATCACATGACGTAAAATACATGACACTTTTCTCTGTGTGCGGCAAAACAAGCTCGCCAAAATGGCTTCACCAGTCTGGCAGTATTTTAAGGTGTCCGAAAAAGACAATAAAATAGGGGTATGCAACATGTGTGAAGCAGAAATCCTGCAGCTCCACCCGCTGTGACGGACCGGTGAGCGGAGCAAAACACACACTAAGAGTTACACCTAACACACTTAGCTATTTTATCTACCTCTGGAACTAGCTAAACTAGTTATAAATATATTTATTCTTTACTGTCGGGTCACTCAGTACTGGATCAGTGAGCTGCATGAGATACTGACAGGCTGTCAGGAGAGAGAGAGAGAGAGAGAGAGGGGGGAGAGAGAGAGACAGCGCTTCCGCTCATTTCTCCCGTGTTATTATCCAAAGTTAATGTAAACTTGAATAATGTACATCATTTGAATGTAATAATTAAGTTGATTGTTGTTTGTGGAAGCTCCAGTGAATGAGCCCCATTAACTGAGTTTTAAACATCACTTTAAATGGAACATTTAAAGTGATGTTTAAAACTTCCATTTAGGCCCCGCCCACTCGATCGGATCGGCGATTGGGATCAGCCGATACTGATTCTGGCGATCGGCCCCGAAATTGGCGATCGGAGCATCCCTACCGGTTAGTAAAAACCATGAATTAATGCTTTGACAAGTCTGCAGAGAGACGGCATGCGAAAAACCTTTTAAAATGCTTGTTTTCTAAATGGAGCTTGGCTAAGCTAACGCAGTATATGCTCCGACCGTCCACACTCACAACGGCCTATACAGACATAAATAAACCAGCGACTGTATTCGCCATGACTCAGACAGTCTGTGGTTTGTACTTGTTTAACTTCTGTCTAGTTTCTGAACAGATATGAGGAGCTGTTAGCTCTGAGGGCTAAGAGCTAACGGCTGATGTTGGTTTTGTGTTTCAACGTCAGTGACGGCTGGCTGAGATCCTCACCGCCGATTGGCTACCGCGAGATCTCATCATGCGAATTTGACGCTCGAGTTGAAAAAATTGAACTTGAGCGTTTGTCGCGGCCCCCTTCAATCGCACCGCGGCATTCGCATCAACCGCTTCATGCGCGCCGTCGGAGCTAATTCGCGCCGGTCCGCGTAATTGCGCTGCCCCCAAAGATCGCATCTGGTGTGAGCGCACCATTAGTTGTTATGTCTGTCTTGGAAAGTGTATAATAAAATAAAAATATGTAATAACAAGATACATTTTTTCAAGAGCGTCCCTACATGGTGACTATGCTAACAGTTGAAACTATGAGATTCTGTAGTCACTGTACGATAAAGTGCTGACTCACCGTGTCCATGCCGTCATGGCTGTTGGTGAAGAGGATGGGCTCTGGGACTCTGAACTTGATCTCCGAGTGGATTTCCTTCAGGTCAGTCACGTTGAGAATCGGCTCCTGGAACACCAAGGGAAAAGGTCGAAAATCAACTCTTATTCATGGCATACAAAAATATAACATATACACATACTATTCACTTTTCAAGAAATTAATTGGCATTGTTGCTCTACAGGAGAGGACAGGCAATGAAGGAGACAGAGATGCTTCAAATTAAGGACGTTTGAATATAAAATAAAACCTTTTAATAATTATGATTAACATTCTAGGGCTTGTTATTTACTAAAACAGACCTTGATTTGATATCATTTATGGTTCCTAAGGGGAAATTAATTCCACTCTGCATGTTCTAGTCTAGATCTAGTGTGTTATCTGAGGTGAAAATCTGATTCAGACTCAATTAATATTCATTATAGATAATTAAAATCGGTAAAATGTATGCGTTTTAGATTTGGCCAAAATAAAGAGCCTAACACATCAAATAAGTCAGAAAATTCTATTTATTTTTTTTTAAATTTATTTTTATTTATTTATTTTTAAAAATTGAATTTTTTTATTGAACCTTTTAACAAAATACAACAACAAAATATTTGGTAATTATTTACATATATGATTTTTTTTTGGTATCATATTTGATACGTCAGGCCTTTATGGCAATGTATTGCACAACCCAAAGAAGGGAGATGCGTGCCACAACGTAAGGGGTATTGTGGGGGAACTGCGCTCCTTGATCTTTTGGGGGTTCCAGCTACACTGGCCCAGGTGCCACCCGTGTGGCTGATTAGACGACAGCCCCGCCCACCTCCAGGAACCTGCTAAGACAAACACAAGCAGGCACCCTGGAGTGGGGCCGTCAAACATTTCAACTGATTTTGTTCAGTTTTTTTTTTTTAACAGGAGCCCTTTTACAAGCTCTATTTTGCCTTGTGGTAGGACAAAAAGCAGTTTCTGTCCTTGTTGAGGCAGATGGACTTTACATTTCCCACAGTATACATGTGTGACATGATTGCCTGTGCAGTGCTTGCATCTCTGTCGGGTTTCCCATGTTGGGGAATGATCAATGCCATCCTTTCTCACATCAGCAGGCACACTGTAGTGTTGCCTTTTACGGGGGGGTATTGAGTCCGGTTCTGGAGAGGATAGTGGTCTGCCACGCTTGATTTTGCCCTTTCCTGCACTTGTAAGGGAAGTGCCAACAGAAGCGTGAAACCTTCGCAAGGCCATGGGTTTTATCCTGGGCTCAAGTTTCTTCTGGTTTCTTCTGTAGAGGTTCCATGCATTGATAACTGCCACTGTGACAGTGTGCCACCAAATGTACATGTACCATCTTCGGGATTTGAAGCTGAATTTGTAGAGTGCAGACAGCATATCAAGGAGGTCAACACCTCCCATGAACTTGTTGTATGCTTCAACAATGGCTGGTCTGGGAACCATAATGTGTGTCTTGGTTTTTCGATCCCACCTTTTCACACTTCCAGTTGGTTCGATGCCAACATAAGAGGAGAGTAGGTTCACAGCTTTGTTGTCAAACCATCTAACGATGATGATGTTTTCCTGGTTTACTCTGAAGTCCATTGACCCTCTTCCCTTTTTCTTGAGCTCTTTTTCATCCATCACGTTGCAGTCTTTGACCCTGTTCATTCGGACAGTGCCTATGTAGTGGATTCCTCTCTCTTTCAGGTGGTCGACCAGTAGAACTGATGTGAAATAGTTGTCTGCAAAGACTTGTGATTTCTTCCTGCTGGAAGGGTTGATGTCATTTTCAGGACAACATCTCCAGTAACACCAACATCAGATCTCTCCTTGTCTGGATTTTCTGGACCTTGACAAACATCAAAGTCATAAAGGTAGCCACTTTGTCCAGCACGTCCCCACATCTTGAACCCCCATTTGTGAGGCTTTGCTGGCATATAAACACGAAGATGAGACTTTTCCGTTGAACGGCACCATCATTTCATCAACGGCATGACATTCTTCAGGAGGTATGCATAGAAATTGCATTAGCAGCTAACTTTTATTCTCCGATTTTTACATAAAATGTAATTATGGATTATCAATACTTTTTTCAAAGTGACAGACACTGACAGAAACGTTGGATTAACCTATGGATTAACTTTCAGCCGCGTTTTTAAATCATTTTTATCGATTTTTGATCAGAATAACAGCTAAGGTGAGACGATGTTCCGTTTTTGCTCCGTATTGCTACGTGTTGTGATGTCTGTGTTTGAAAGAACACCCCGCAGCCCCCGACTGAGGGGGCTCTCGGCTTAACAGGTTAATTAAATAATCTAAACAGTGTTTTTGGCATTGTGGTAAGCCACAATGCAGATGCAGATTGCATCATGAAATGTACTACAACGACACATATTTTCCAGAGAAATGTACTCAAAAACCTGCTGTATACTATTTGATACATACATTTTCAACACGATTTCTCTATGAAATAAGCTACAAAATATAAACTATAAGTTGCTTCAATACAGTAAATATTCATAGTGAAATATCAGTAACAATATAAAAGTCATTCTTACCGTAATTTATTCAATATTGACAAAGATGACACTTCCAAAAGCTTCTGAACCGTTACATGACGGTAGCCATTTTGGATTTGGTCATTAAAAGCGATCTACAGCCGGCAGTGCCCGAATGATCCACCAGAGGGCAGAAGACATGTATCACATTGCATACAACAGGTCTTTTAGGAACGTAGTGTACTAGTCATTTGGATGAGGTAGAGGTCTCAGAAACTCATGTATCAAATATGATACACTTGGCGTTATAGGGTTAAGAATAATTTTGGATTCACATGGGAATCAACATTAGTAAATTAGTCATTTTTTACCAGCAATATTCTGTTGTCATGTTCAAATTAACTGTTGCTTTTTTGATTTGATCTCTTTTCATTTTCTTCATATGCATCACATGATATATGCATTTAGTGAGGTAGTGTTAGGTGCCGCACAAGACGTGACCTCTGACGGGAACGTGCACTGAGTCTGAAGAAATGCCACTAGGGGGAACTACTGCTGTGGTACCCGTGTTCTTTGAATCAGGCTCTATGCATTGTCCTGCCAGCTAAGGCAAGATAAACTGACTGACCAATAGAGCGATGCAAGAACTCATTCTAAAACCTGGTAACCAGCCAGCATTTAAGCTCTTCAAAGGTTTGTTGGGTCAAAGTCAAAGGTTTTGGAACATGTTTTTGGTTAATTACCTGAGATAGGTATGTGGTTAACACAAGCTGAAGATTTGTTTTTGTTCTACAACACAAAATACGTCAGTAAATACCCCACTGGGGAATGTTTCCGAAGCTTTTAAAGGTCTTAAAAACAGCGGATGCTAACAAGTGTCCAAATGAGACTACTAATGTCATCAAATCGGACATTAGCCACCTTTAGCTGTGGGATAGTCATGTCGTTTGTTTATTGCCTCGCGTTAGCTTTTTACTTCTGGCTTCAAAAATCATAAAAGTGCTATTCACTTGTGGAGATGATCCTGCTGAACAAATCGTGTATGTATGATAAAGGTGTGTTTGCCACAGATCTTTTTTTGTCTCGATATCCGATGGAAAGATCCTATAGCTTTTTGTCAGGGAGCTCTTGATGCTAACTTCCGTGTCGGCCATCACTGTACCTCTTTATTTGCATCACGGCTCAGATGCTCAACCATGTGTTGCTATTAAAGTGAACTTATCGTTACCATCAGTGACCACAGAGGGCAGTAATAATGCGTGATTCTACACTTTATTCAATTTCAATTTGCGGTCAGGTCTCTCACCCTGAGAAACTGATCCAACTCCAGGAGCTTTTTTGGGAAGAAGCAGGCGACCAGGTGCTCAGCCTACAGAAACAAACAGGAATAAACGTTGATTCATTAGAATAACATACTTTTCCCAAAGATTGTTACAATGAAGCATAAAGTGAACCAGAAAGCAGACATACAATGAAAGACAGATAGAGTGACCAGAGGACCAAATCCTTGGCTCAGGTGTGTGATGTCAGACACTTACCTCACTGCTGATCTGAGTCCTGAACGTCTCCACCTGCCAACACATTGGAGGCCAATTAAAACAATCGATCAGAATCTAAATACTTAATTTATCCAAGGAAAAACTGGGCTATGTGACAGTTGCTCCACCTTCGTTAAATAAACCAAAAATGTAAAAGTAATTTTTTTTTTTTTTTTTTTAAAATAATACAAATATTTACATCAACATAAGAAGCTAAAGTAAAAAGTCCATTAAGATAAAATACAAATAATTAGAATAAATGTTTTAAAGAAACATAAGAAGTTAGAGTAAAGTGTCCAATAATAGATCAAATAAAATGCATATATTTATATAAATTAAAGTGAGAATACGTAATAAAAAGACATTTGATATTTGATAGACCTGATACGTTAGAGCAAAATGTCCAATAAACGATCAAATACAATTAAAATAAATATGTTTATAGCAAACATTAGTAACAATTTAATTGTTATAAACCTCAAAAGGTTATACTAAAATAAAAAAGATAATATAACATAATATATACTACATATATTTATATATAAACATAAGAAGTTATAAAGGGAGAATGTGCAATACAAATATGAAATAAAATAAAGATATTGATGTAAACATAAGAAGTTAGAATAACATTTCATATAAATAGATCAAATACAATATGTATATAAACAAAATAAGTTAAATTAAAAGTGTGCACATTTCACTACATTATTTAACATGTACATTAATACAATATGTACTGTGATGTATAAGTAATACAACACTAATGCTGAGTTGCACAGTTTAATAGGGTTTGGATGCATCAAGATAGTCCTCCATGCATTGTATATGAAATAATGCAGTACGGTACTATCAATATAAATATTTTGTATTCGAAAAATGTCTTAATATTAACAAACTACAACCATGAAATGCTCCCACAGTTAGATTGTTAAATATAAGCAATTAAAAGCAGGAATAATGTAATATTCTATCATAATATAATACTTTCAAAAGAGCCATGGTCCATAATGGGTGCTTTTGATACTTTAAGTATATTTAGCTGACAATACTTCCATATTTCTACTCAATTCAGGCCTATCAGTTGTCATGAAGTGTTTTCAGACCAAAGTGTTCTACTTTTACTTAAATAAAGGATCCAAGTACTTCTTCCACCACTGCCGTTAGTGTTCTACCATCGTTGTTGTTGGGACACATGGACATTATGCAATATGTTACACACTAAAGGTAAACATTATAATTTAATAAAAAGCTATATAATATAATATTAGTAATGTTTACTTCCGCCGAGAAGCAAACGAAGTAAAGAAAAACGTGTTAATGCTTCAGTGAGCAGAGCCAAGGACTACTGTTGTAAAACTTAATGATATTACAGGGAGCCGCTAAGAAGCACATTATTGACCGGCTTAGAGCCTCTACAGTGATACAAACACATGTGGAATGTTCTCGGTGGATCCACACACTCACTTTGCTCTTCAGCTCGCGGTCGACTTTCAGTAAAGATGACATGTTGTTGAATAAAGGTGAAGAAGTGTCCAGGAAAATAACCGTTTACTGCTGCTCCAGATACACCGCATGCACAGCGTCAGGGCAATGACGCACTCAGAAAGCGACACGTGAATTCAATGTGCTTGTTTTTCTAAATCCTCAGAGACACTTTTCCGTCAGCGGGATGTAGAGCCGCCCCTCCCAGACGCAGCAGTGAAGGAAATCAAGCGAACCCCTACTACTACTTCTTCTTCTTCTTCTTCTTCTTCTTCTTCTTCTTCTTCTTCTTCTTCTTCTTCTTCTTCTTCTTCTTCTTCTTCTTCTTCTTCTTCTTCTTCACTTCAATTCAAATAGCTTTATTGGCATGACATCTGCAAAACAACTACGACACATGTTGAACAAAAGCAAGAATAACATGTTTTCTTTACGACGAAAATAATATACTTATTGAACATGAACTATAATTAGTTTTTGTTTTTTAATCACAGAACAATAGAAAAAGTGAAGGGGAGTTATTGATAATTGTGCAGGATAATGGTGATAATACATTTGTATAATACATGAATAAGAAATGTAATAAGAAAATTACAACAGGAATAATGAAGAGCAGCTGATTTGAAAAAACAAACTCGAGAGGCGGCTGAGTGACCGCAGTGCAGAATCGCTGTATAGTTTAAATCTCCTAACAATGTTGTCCATTTTAGACAGAGGCTTATTATATTTACAGCCCTTAATAACATCTATTTTCTGGGCTCAATGTGTGTCTTGTCCGTTTTCGTTGATTTTCGTTGATCGCTAAATTCACCTTGTTTCCCTTTGTTTATAATATTATCACCGCTTTTGTTTTGAAATCACTTCCGTGAGTTTTGCCCCGCCCCTCGCTCCAATGACCATTTAGTAAGGTAAAAAGCAAAAAGGCCTCTCAAACGCTCTTCCGTTTACGTGTTTAATAAATAAAAACAATTGGACGGTAGATGGATTCAATCTGTGTAAAAAAGGAAATCAAATTGTTATAATAATGGGTGATGTAACATTAATGACATACATTATGAGGTCCTTGGCACTCATGGGTGTCTCCTTGGGTCATTTTGTGATCATGGGGTATCACCCTTACAGCATCAGGACAATATTATATGGAGTCAGACACTGGTAATATTGATGTGTGTTTTGTCTTTTTGTATGTGATATGGACCTTGAGTCTGGAATAAAGATTGGAATTACTGGACGTGTAATGGAGGCTGATGCATTGACTGGGACTGATGGAAGGATGAGGCTGATGAGACTGAAGAATCTGTGAGGAACGAACTAGTGGCTGAGAAATAATCATATATTAAAAGACAGCAGCATCATAAGAGGCCAACAAGAGTGACAGTGTGTCAGTGTGCTGAAGGATAGTTGTGACCAGCTATCCAGGCCAGTCTCTAGACTTTCCAAGGTGTAAAATGCTGCTGCCGGAGTACTGACTGGAAGTATTGCTGATATCATGTCTACCATCCTCTTAAAAATACTCTGTCCAATAATATCAGTCTCATGAAGAAAGGTGTTTTAACGCAGATTCAAAATAGCAGAGAAACATGCATTCTTGTTCTCAGGAGGGGACAGAGGAATACTGGAAAAGTACACAGTAAGTACTTCATAGTAGTACTTGTGGGGGTAGTTTCACTAGTACTGAGTCCAACAGGATCAATCTCACGAAGAACTAATGGAAACAAAAAATAATTCCCTCATCAGTTTGGCCCCGCCCCTCGCTCCAATGACCAGTAGATCTTTTAGTAAGGTAAAAAGCAAAAAGCAAAAAGGCCTCTCAGACGCTCTTCCGTTTACGTGTTTAATAAAGAAAAACAATTGGACGGTAGATACACAGATTCAATACCATGCTGGGCAAATATTGTTATTGTCAGTTAATTTGTTCATGCATGTAACATCATATGATAGCAGGGTACATGGTTGTCCTAATGTAGTTATCTGAGATAATCACAAATGTTTCATATAACAGTCAGTGAAATTCAGAGACCATCCCAAGACTATGGACATGTGGACCTCAAGAAATTCTGTGATGCTGTGGCTGTGGAAATGCTCAGTCAGGGTTTCATTCCATGTAGGTCACACAGACTGAAAAGCCAGCTATTGAGACCTAAACGTTTGTCTGAATTATAAGAATGTATGAAGATTAGAATGGTTTCTGAAACAATGCATTTTACAATTGTCCCTAAAGATGGTAAGAAGAACCCCTTTGTAGTGCCTCTGAGTTACAACAACTGGGCACCATGGATCGGGCCACAAACCAGGCACTCTGACCTCATCCTGAACACTGAATTTCAAAAGATCCCTACAACTACAATGAGGAGCGGCTTTCTGATGAGATCATCAACTTGAAGGTGATTATAATGTGAAATAATTTGGAAAATGCACCATGCATGTAATTAAAGTGTACTTTATTTGCAGAATTGGCTTAATTTCTACAACAGGTAGAGGAAGTAAGGGCACTCTGCAAAAAATGTGGTCTGGACACCAAAGGCTCCAAGACAGATCTTGTCCTCAGACTTAGAGATAAGATGTCCAATCGAGTGACTTATAACAAAGTCTTTGAGAAAGTTTGGGGGGCCTCAGGTTAGTGAAATAACATTATAATTATATTCGAAGATGATTACACCTGTTCATATTTCTTGATTTGCATCGTTTTTCACACAGATCATGGAGTTATGTATTTGAACTAGGGCTGTCAGTCGATTAAAATATTTAATCGCGATTAATCGCATGATTGTCCATAGTTAATCGCGATTAATCGCAAATTAATCGCACATTTTTGATCTGTTCTAAATGTACCTTAGAGGAATATCTTTCAAGTTTTTAATACTCTTATCAACATATGAGTGGACAAATATGCTTTATGCTAATGTTTATTATCATTTGAACAATGACAAATATTCTCATGAATATTAAACACAACAACCTCTGAACATTACAAATATTCGCCTCAATTCAACCTGGAACCTCTCATTCAATAATACAATACAAATGGTGTGTGTGTGTGTGTGTGTGTGTGTGTGTGTGTGTGTGTGTGTGTGTGTGTGTGTGTGTGTGTGTGTGTGTGTGTGTGTGTGTGTGTGTGTTCGTTGGAGCTATGTGCAACTCAAGGCATATGCTCGAACGGGAGCTGCCTGGACGCTGCAATCATGTTGCGCACTATCCGTGCTGAGTGTGCTGACTTTTCGTACAATGTCCCACTGTCTGGCTTCCTGCATAAAGTCAAGTGCTCGGCGCAGTTGTGGCGAAATGTCGCTCCTCTGTTTTCATTTAAACAGCTCCATATCCGTTAGCGCAGCTAGCTAGCACCAGATGCTAACAACAACAATGCACGTAAGGTCTCTCTCTCGCTCGCTCGGGCCACACATACACACACCCTCCCGGTCCTCCCAATAGCCAGTCGGTGCCTGCCGGTGAGCGTGGAAGTGTGGTCTGCCACAAGCAGACGACAGGAGCGGGGCTGTCAGCATCAGCTTGTAGATGGTATTTTAAACTCGATGCGCTCTGAAACTACGGGGCGGCCGAGGAAAAAAAATACACATGCGTTAATCGCGTTAAAATAATTAGTGGCGTTAATTTTTTTTGCGTTAACGCGTTATTAACGCGTTAACTTGACAGCCCTAATTTGAACACATTTCATCCCCAAAGATCCCTACCATAATGTTACTAACTTAGACCTCTGCTTTCAGGTGGCTGGGCTGTGATTACTTGCCCATGTGGGGTTGTCTATTCACTTACATTTAACCTCAGAGCAGAGAGCCCACGGGACAATGTGGATCTTTTGCTGTCGTGGAAACACTTTCCCAATGTCACTGAATGACTATTCAAGGGGAGTGGCGGTGCTTGGTAACCGTCGACAGCCAGAGACATTTCAACCTTTTCAAGGACGGTTAATGGAGCCTACTCCAGAGAACACGAAGCAGGCTTCAGAGGGCAAGCTTCATGTGAATATGCCATGGTTGAAACACCCCAAAGTTCCAACAGATGGAAATGGCCACCCTCTCACTGGTTCTTCGGAGCATTATGCACTGAGTGATGTATTCCACCAGGGGAACAGCAAAGATGAAAGGGATGTTCTCAGAAGGATAGAGCTTGTGCCAGAGCTGGCGGGGCGCATACACAGTCGATGTGCGGAACAACTGTTCTCAGGAATGAGGAAAACAATTACTTTTTGAACATGACAACACCCTTATGCAACACCCTTAACACACATATTTCTGCAAAGAAATATAGTGCACCACTACAATGTGACAACAAACAACAAAGCTAAAGAGCAATACAGAAAAATCATCCCAGCAGATATGGAAATACAGCTTGATGTCAATGGGAGGATATCATTAGGTGAAGCATTTCTTAGAATCATTATGTTCTTGTTCTTTTATGTGGTTATCTGGAGATATCTACTAAAAACTAATATTATTTAATTTCAGCAGCTCCTCCTTCACAAGTTGGGATGGCCAGTGCATTTTCAGAACACCACAGAGATGGTCAGGAGCAACAGGAGTTAAGTTATCTGCTTGATATTGACAACTTGTATTCATACAAGTTGTACTGTATAAAGACATACATTTTGTGTTGTTGATTTGTTATCAAGTGAATGAGGCCAAGGACCAGGGAGACTTTACTAGTATCAACACAGTTATGGTAAGCAAAGGTTGCTGGGGACAGGAGCGTCAGGAGGTTAAAAAAAAACAAGTCAAGTGAACTTGTCAGCAGTTTAAAATATTGTATGTTTGCTAAATATGACTTAAAATGCCGGTTTTATTTTTATTTTTTCTTCCTTTAGCTGGCACAGGTTCTGGACAAGACCCAAAGCCCAAGCACACATCTAGCCTTTGTGAGCAAGATGGCTCTCACGCGGTCAGATCTTTGGAGTTTGGGTTTGGCTAATGGCATGGATGGGATGGTAATCAGAGTGATCACGCTCTTTGTTTCTTGTACTCTTTCTAACTGATTTTGTATTAATTGCATGTTTCATGTACTCTGTATTTTACTGACTGTGTGTTTGTATTCTGCCAGATCCTGAACAGCTGTCTTACAGTTATTGAGAAGGTATTGAAGCTGTTCTAAAATATGTAAATACATGTATAAAACATACTATATTATACCAAACAATTATAAGATATTACATTATGAAACTACATCTGTTACAGAGAGTAGATGGCGTGTTTGCTGCCAACAGCCATGTTATAGCTGCCTGGTTTCCACCATCTTCCACCATCAATCCGATGCAACACCTGCCGGTATTTGTATCATGATTATCCATGTTGCTGCTCCATGTTCTTGTACCAACTCATTACTGTAGTCACATCAACACAACTGGTTTTTTGCTTTTCCAGGAAAATGCAGCAAACCTCCAACGGCTTCTCCTTCCAGTGTGGGAACCTGGAACCTGGACACTCTGTGTGAGTACATGTAGTTCAGTCTTTGCTATTGTTTGTTTACTGTCCTTAGAAGTTTGCCATGCCGCAAATAGTGTTTCTATCTTTCAATTCAACGCTTCATTTAGTTGTATAATACAGATCCTACAACTTTATAATATAAAGGGTGGGTTCTAGATGAAAGGTCATTGGATGTCATTTTGTCACAGGAGAGGTTTGCCTCAAGAATAGATCCTAGGTATGTAATTTCCTTCTTACTTGTGACAATAATGTCACCCACTGCAACTGAGAAGTCGTCGGATTTGCTTTGATTATGTTTCAAACCGAAGAGAATGGACTCTGTTTTACCCAGGTGTAATGATAATTTATTATCGGCGAGCCAGGTGCAGATTCTGCCGAGCTCGGAGCTGAGGGTTTTTTCAACCTGCAACCTGTTCCTGTCAGAGACCAGCAGGGCTGAGTCGTCCGCGAACAGGAACAAGTTGCAGTCACATGCTGATGACATGTCGTTTGCATAAATTAGGAATAGTAACGGACCTAATATGCTTCCTTGTGGAACACCACAGCTCACTGGGAAGGGGGGGGGGACAGAGTACCGTTTACCTCCACCATCTGTTCTCTCCCCTCCAGGTAGGATTGCATCCAGCTCACCGATAGTTTATCAAAACCAATTGCTTTTAGCTTGTCAATCAGAATGGGGTGATTGACAGTGTCAAAAGCCTTTTGTAGGTCCAGCATCACCGTGCCGCAGTACTTGCCCTCGTCCACCTCTTGTTTGATGTGGTCGCTCAAATAAAGAAGGCATGTGTCAGTGGAGTGGGATGTTCTAAAGCCAGATTGAAATTCATAGATTAGTTTCTTTTCCGCGAGGTACTTTTCGACCTGTTCATATACTATTTGTTCCATGACTTTCGAGATGGAGGTAAGTATAGAAACAGGGCGGTAGTTGGGTCCAATTTGCTGCCCTTTTTGTGCAGGGTATCATAGGCCTATTACCAGTATCATTATATATATATATATACATTAATAATATAAGATATAATATGTTACTTTTGTGACTGGGTAAGTACATAACGCGGGAGTCGGGACGTGCCTCAAAGGTTGAGCCCCCGTCCACGTTGAGCTGAGCTCCCGCCCACGTTGAGACGTTGAGACGTTGAGGCATTCGTACTGCATTGAGGGGTAGGCTACTACGCATGTGTCAGGTCTACCCGGATATGTTCAGCGCAGCCCGCTCCTCAGGGTTTACTTTAAGACGGGACTCCAAGAACTTCACTTTCGGCTTTTTCTATTAAAGGACCAATGTTGGTATTTCATGTGAACAGTGTTACATTTATTTCAAACACCGTCTCAGGTTTTTGAGGGTGGTTTTATCTGGCAGTGAAGTGAAGAGGCAGAGTTTCTTCAAGAGTTTCTCTCAACTTTAAATCCCGGTCTTTAAGCCATGGCGTGCGAAGTGAACGGTATGTCGGGTACGTTTCTCATTTTTAATGTACAGCTCGAGTCCAAATGAAGTTGCAGAAGTTAAGAATTGTTATTATGTTTGCCTAATATTTTAATATCGCCCGCGGCTTTCAAAATACAGTAGGCTACTCGTGGTTTAGGCAGGGTATGGTCATTTGAAAGTAACTAAAGCTGTTTTACTCTCCACAGATGCGAGGATAGGAGAAGCCCTGATCATAGAGTAAGTTCCTTCACTCATAATAATCATTATAAGTTGTATTAGAAAAGGCCTTTAAAATATATTCCAAGGCATTTTACATAATAAAACATGCATTAGCAAGAAACAGTAACATTAAATAACCGCTCTTATAAATAGATTTCATTCAACCACATGTTAAAGACTTTTAATTATTCAGTTTACAATAATGTTCAACCAAAAACAACAACATTCAAATCAAAACATTTACCAATAAATAGGGCTGATTGGTTGATTAATCATTATGCTAGTTCTGATTTAATAGATATATTTTAAAATACAAATGTAAAAGGGTCTATTTCCTGCCACCTGTAAAGACATTTTCTACGATCACGCCCGAGTGAGCATGCTAAACAATAATGAGAACCGGTTTTAGCTCTTTTTGTCTACCAGACTACCATTTTTATATATTTATTGTTGTGCTCATGTATATATATATAAAATCTTTGGGACGATGGGGAAACAGCATTTCAGTCTCTCTGGTTGTACAACACTCAGAGATATTGATAATTGAGTTGACTTTGACTAGTTGCCCTGACCTGTAACTAGTGTAACTTACTTCCTCAGCCCAGTATCTAAAGCACAGCAGAAAACACTCTTGAAAACATCAAATGTTTGTTCATTTTTTAACTTTCACTTCCCTTATTTTATTCAACTCTGCATGTCACCTTTTTTAATGAACAATATAGCATTTTCTACCTTCAATCAGTCGTTTAATTCCTTATCCAAAGCCAGTTTTAGTCTCAGTGCACGTTAACAGATAACGCACTTACAGTAAATCACACTTCTTTGAACTTTGTGATCATGACAGGAGATACGAAATGGAATTGGTGTTGCACCGTAAACCTGGCAGGATGCACGTTATGAGCATCCTGGTTTATCTTGATCTATTCTTGCAACACACAGTCAGCTGTAAAAAACACACCTCACACTCTGCATCACCATCACCCTCTTAAACTGTTTTAAAATGTATATTTCTACATTTACTGGACTCATGGTAGAGCGGACGACCTAGTACCTCGATGTTTACCCCCCCCATATCATTACCTGGCACTATACTTACATCACCACGAGCGGCCAAACTCTCTTAGACTCATCAGCATGATATCTTATTCATATGAATACACCACTGTTATACATTGTAATAAACATTACATATTGTAGTTCAATGTGCACATTTTTACTCTAACTTCTCATGTTAATATGCATATCTTTATTTTATGATCTGTTCATTTTAATTTCTTACTTTAACTTCTTGTGTTTATATACCTATGTATATATTAAAAATAATTCTGATTCTCACTTCAGCTTTACTAAAGGCAGAAGTAGAAAACATTTTATTTTATACTTTTTTGTATTTTATATATTTATATGTCTATTAATGAGAAATGTTACATATATTATTAAGAAAAAGGGCAAATATAATTTATAATAATAATACATTTCATTTATATAGCACACTTTAAAAACAATGTCATCTCAAGGTGAGAATGGTGAGAATTGTTGTGATAGCCTTAAAAATGACACAGTGTACAATAAAGTAAAAGGAGCCACACATTTGTGCTTAGCTTTATTCATTTGTTTCAAATAAACACATACATGAATTCAACACAGATCAGACTGCCTTTTTTCCAGATACCGAGTTAAAACGGGGAAACCAACATACTTGGGGGCGGGGACTGAGTGGAAATGGGACGCCATCTCAAACCACTGAGTTATCCGGCGGCCCCCCAGTGAGATTTTTAACGTCCTGTTCTCTTCCAGGATCATAGAGGTGGAGCTGAAGGACATGCCCCCAGAGGAGGTCCCGCCCCTCACTCCGCTCACTGCCAGAGTAGAGAGTGAGCAGGAGCAGAGGCTGGTGACTCAGCTGGCCAAAATGGTGTGCATCATCGGGGACCGGGTCGCAGGCGACCAGGAGCTCCGAGAGTGAGTCTCAGGGTAGAAAACTGACCACGTCCATGGAGCTGGGTTTTATATGAATTGGTGCAGGGATGATGCATCTCTTCACGCCGGTTCGGAAGTTAGAACTGTCAGGTCAACAAAAAGCAATGGGATTTCTGCTTTGGTTTTTGGAATATGGCAATACAATTTAATATATGGCACAAGTTTATGATACTTAGATAGATAAGATAGATACATATATACTTTATTCATCCAAAGCTGGTATATTGCTTTGTCACAGCAGCTTTTTTATTTTTTATCATACATTTTTTATTGCAACATCTTCAATTTACAACACAGTACAGAAGACAATTCAGGTTGCACAACATTTTGGATTAATTCAATCCCATCCCACCCACCTACCTACCCACCCACTCCATCGCCCACCCATCCACCGGGGCAACAATATCCCCTCAGGGATAGCATTCTTATTTGGTCAGGAGCTCCTTTAAGTTAGATATCAGATCTGTCCACATTAAAATTGTATCAGGTTTTGCATCGTTGATTCTCGCAGAGGACAGTTCAAGGTAAGAAATGTTCAAAAAACTCTGAAGCCAGTGAGAACTTGAAATATCGTGAGGAGGTTTCCAACGTTGGACTATAATCTTTTTAGCTGCAGTCAAGCCTGTTAGCCAGATTTTGTGAGTTTTCCCCGTAAGGGTAAG
The DNA here is from genome assembly GCF_902827175.1 of Gymnodraco acuticeps. NCBI lineage: Eukaryota > Metazoa > Chordata > Actinopteri > Perciformes > Bathydraconidae > Gymnodraco > Gymnodraco acuticeps. The sequence goes on from NW_022992103.1 coordinate 559,130, forward strand.
GTGAGATTCATCATTTAGAAGATGTACAGCAGGTTCCATTGGTAATCTCAACCCTATTAAATCTGTAACGGAGCGTCCACACAGCAGCGTGCGTTGACGCTTGGAGGTGGGCGTATCTGAAGCTTGGGGATTTTTTGCGAGCAACGCGACCAACAACCAATCACATGAATCTCCCGCCCCCGACATACAAAGCAATAGCAATGTTAAAACGAAGTAAACTGGATATAAAATCCCCAAACAGGCGAAAACCTACCAGTTTCACCCACTGTCTCTGCCACCTCCCTCCATGCATCGCTCCTCTGGTTTGTATCCCGGTAGATGAACATAGACTGATCATACAGCACCGGGTGATTCACTACCGCTACAATGAATTTTCCCTCCATTTTTTTGAATATGAGGAAATGACCTGCGTAGTCTCTCCCAGCATACACGCGGTTTGATTGGCTAGCGATTGTACTGGCAGATTTGAATAAACGGGATTTCATTGGCTGACGCCTCCATCGAGGCGTCAAAAGTTGAACATTGCTCAACTTTTGACGCCAGCTACGCCAGCAACGTTCCACGTCGCTTCCCAAAATGCAGTTCGGCTAAAAGTGACGTCACGCCATTCAAAGTGAATGGGCAGAAGCGTTGGAAGCTTCAACGCACGCCGCTGTGTGGACGGGTCGTAACGGCCCGTCTACACTAGAGGCGTCGAAAAAGCTTGAAGCTGGGCGTGTCTGAGGCTTGGCGATTTTTTGCGAGCAACGCGACCAACAACCAATCACATGAATTTTCCCTCTATTTTTTTGAATATGAGGAAATGACCTGCGTAGTCTCTCCCAGCATACACGCGGTTTGATTAGCTAGCGCTTGTACTGGCAGATTTGCATAAACGGGATTTGATTGGCTGACGCCAGCTTCGAGCAAGCATCGAGCCTCAAAAGTTGAACATTGTTCAACTTTTGACGCCGATAGACGCTCGCGATGCTTGCAACGCCTTGCCATGCTACCCACAATGCAGTTCGGCGAAGTTTGAAAATATCCTACGTCACCCCATTCAAATGAATGGGCGAAGCGTTGAAAGCATTTTTTGACGCCTGTAGTGTAGACGGGCCGTAAGGGTACTAATAACCTTCCCCCAAAAGTGTAATACTCGTGGACACTCCCATACAACATGTAAGAAAGAGCCAATGGTTCCCTGGTGACAAAATGAACAATACGGGTCAGGTACCAATCCAATTCTGTGTCTAATTATGTGGTAGATATGCTCTATGACAACATTTCAGATGTATATACTGATGGTTTGGGTTTTTTGAAGCACCCGTAACATTAGCCCAAATTGCATCCCAATCCAATTATTGTCCTAAAGTAGATATTTCCCTATCCCATGCTCTCATGCCTGATGTAGGCATATAGTTCTGGGAGTTAAGATTATTATAGATAAACAAAACTATTTGTTTGGGAGCACTTTGCACCCAACTCAGAATAGGATGTTCTTTCAAATCTGACCCCCAGGGGACCCCATAGGCTTTACAGGCAGACCCCTGTTCTAAAGTAAAAGAAGAGAGAGTGTTGATCAATATTATATTGAGAGACCAGTTTTTGAAAGTCAAGAATACAATTTTCCCCATTAATGTCTTGAAGAGTTTTAATACCTTTATTCTCCCAAGCTTTGTTGTTAAATGGTTTCCCCCCAGTCAATAGGTTATGATTGTTCCATAATGGAGATGACCTACACCACACACTCTTAAAGTTTAGGAATGTCCCTGATGCTCTGAACACTTTAATCATATAAGTTAAAATTGGACCGTACAGTAAATCACATTTTTTGGTAGATATACCTGAAAGGAGAAAGTCCCTTAATCTTATCGGCGCTATTAAATCTTGTTCCATATTCTTCCAAGATGACATTTTATCTTCATCTACCCAATAGCTGAAAGATCTTAATATGAATGCCCAATGATATAGTTTAAAATGTGGGCATGCCAATCCCCCATCTGATTTTCTATACTGAAGAGCTGACCATTTTATACTGGGTCGTACCATTCCAGATGTAGCATCGAAGTAAAGAATCTAGTTTTTGCCAGTATCCTGTTGGAGGTGCTAGAGGGATCATTGAGCTTACGAAATGTATGCGGGGTAATATGTTCATTTTAACAACCGATAAACGGGCTGGGACTGATGCTGGAAGGTGTTTCCATCTTGTAATATCTTCTTCTATTTTCTTCAAAACTAAAGAGTAATTTGTTTTAGCTATAGATGATAAGGAAGTACTCACCTTAATACCTAAATAGAGGACCTCATTTGAAACATTGATTTGGGGTGGGAGGGACACTTCACTTTGGCCTATGTTAAGAAGCATCAGTGTTGATTTTGATAGGTTAATCTTGTATCCCGAAAGCTGCCCAAACTGCTCCACTACTTCCAAGACACAGGGGAGGGTTCGCTGAACATCTGCCATACAGACTAATGTATCGTCTGCATATAGTGATATAGAATGTGACGTTCCACCTATTGTGATGGGGGAAATCTGAGGACAATTCCTAATGAATTGTGCGAGTGGTTCGATCGATAAATTGAAAATTAAAGGAGACAGAGGGTCTCCTTGCCTTGTACCCCGTTTTATGTCAAATAAGTCAGAGAAGCTTCCTCCCACGCATACTCGAGCTGTAGGATTCGCATACAATGTTTGAATCATGTTAATAAATGTATCTCCAAATTTAAATTCTTTCAGAACCCTCCATAGATATGGCCATTCCACGCGATCAAACGCCTTTTCAGCATCTAAAAACAAAAGGCCACAGGCAGGTGGAATTGTATGTGTTGCGCCAAGAATGTGCAGGAGTCTCCGGATATTATCAGATGCGAGCCGCCCTTTAATAAAGCCTGTTTGATCTGGGCTTATTCATTTCCCAACCAATGTCTCAAGTCTAATAGCTAAGACTTTGGACATTTTTTTGAGGTCAGCATTTATCATTGATATTGGGCGATAGTTAGAACATTCAATTGGTCCTTTCCAGGTTTGGGTATAACCGTAATCAGAGCCGTATTTAAGTCTTTGTGGAACATACCCTTATTGGTAGCCATAATTAAGTGTTTCTAACCATACCGGTCCAATAATATCCCAAAATGTAAAATAGAGTTCCACAGGTATGCCATCTATATCCGGCGTACAGCCCTTATTTGTAGCTTTGACAGCTTTATAGAGCTCCTCCAGCGTGATAGGTGACTCCAGTGTTTTGGTGTCATCTAATGATAATGTAGGGAGGCCTAATCCGCTAAAAAAATTGGCGAAGTCTTCGTCAGAAGGGACTGAGCTACTTGAATACAGTTCTTTAAAGTAATTTTTAAATGTTTATTTATCTCCTCTGTAGAAGATACTGTTCCGCGTTTATTACATCTGATTGCTGGTATGGTCCTTTTAGCCTCTTGTTGTTTTAAAGTTAATGCCAAAAGGTGGCTTGGTCTGCTGCCTTCTGCATAATACTTGTGTTTGGTTATATGGATCATATATTCTGCCCTGTGTCTTAACTAGGTCGTTAAGTTCTGCTTGCTTTGTTTTGAGCTCACTTTCTATTGTTGTTGTGTATCTCTCTTTTAGGACTTTTTCCAACATATTACATTTTTCTTCTAGGTGAGAAATATTTTGCAGTCGGCTTTTATGTAGGTGGGAACTGAACCGTATAGCATTATTTCGTATAAAACCCTTGATGGTGGCCCAGACCACCGTCACATCTGTGACGCTATTCTTATTCAAGATTATAAATTCGGTCAGTTTTGATCTCAATTGTGATATAAATGTGTTGTTCTTTAAAAGGGTTGTGTTGAACCTCCATCTAGTAGCCCCATTTTTTATATTTCCATAGTTAAAATTAGCTAAAATTGGGTTGTGATCCGAGAGATGTCTGGGTAGGAACTCAATTGACTGTATTGAAGGCATCAGCCCAGAAGATACAAGAATGTAGTCTATTCGAGAGAAGGTTTTATGTCTCGTGGAAAAAAATGTATAGTCTCTCACAGATGGATTATGCACCCTCCACACATCAATTAAGTTTAAGTCTGTTATAAAGAGATTAAGTGCTTTGGAAGCAGATTCTTGAGAACTTGATAGAGTTGCAGCAGATTTGTCAAGGTTATTGTTTACAAAAGCATTCATGTCCGACCCAACATATAATTGGTAGTCATTTAACTTTAGTAACTGTGAAGTAACTGAGGGAAAAAAATCAGCTTCAAATACTGTCGGGGCATATATGCTAACAAAAGCCACTTTTTTACGTTGAATAGATGTGCAGCAATAGGCTAGACGTCCTTTATTGTCAGAGCCAATCCTTTCAATTGATACATTTATGTTACGCCTCATAAGTATCATAGCTCCTTTAGTGCGAGTGCCATCAGTTGATGCCACAATAGGTTTATAGAATCTGTTTTGAATCCTTGAAGTGTCATTAGGTTTAAGGTGTGTCTCCTGAAACATTGCAACATCTATCTTCTTTCTGCGCAAGAAATCTAAGATTTTTGAACGTTTATACGGAGAGTTAAGTCCTCTTACATTAAATGATACAATATTCAAATGTTCCAATTTATCTGTATGTGTATTTATTCCCTGGACCTGTTGTGAGTTGGTGGTGGATCCCTGAGTTACAACCCTCCCCTTTCCCCCCCCATTCGACCCTCTTCTTGGTAACATCTGTGAGCGTCACTTAGCTACATCTAACACTGAACACTGATTGTTCCCCCCCCCCCTTGCATAAAGATAAAGCATAGCAGATCTCACAAACAGTAAAACTGAGGAATAGAAAACCCCTTTTAAACCGATCAACCTGTATCATTACAACCATCCCCCTCTCGTTCTCATGAAATGGTATAGCCCATATACAGACCGTTGCCTGCCGATGACGTCATACATATCACGCGCCCATGAATGTAAACAGTGGAGGCATTACAAAGTTTTCAAAACACGCCTCCAGCTTCCCAAGCCTATTCCGTTATAATGTACATTATTTATGCCGCATATCACTCGAATTTAAAGTATATAGTATGGGCGGAATATTACCTTAACACCATATAAACATGGCAATTAAACAATAACATTAGAACTCTTATCTGCTATAATTTGAAAATAAACTGGCCCCTATTTCAACATATTCAAGTATCGAGGCTTAACGAATATTGTCCAATATAAAATAAGCATAGAACATCACCTACATAGCGTCTACCTGCCCATAGGTGCCAGACTTTTCTCTGTCCTTATTGCAGATCCATCTCCTCCGTTGGCACAGGTAGCGTATTCAATGTCCAGGATCTTCTCGCATGTCCACCGTTGATTTAAGGGCTTCTCTCGCCTCTTCTGCAGAGTTAAATGACATCCTCGTGCCCTTGTTGTTCACTTTCAGAATTGCCGGGTATATGATGAACGAGTCGATCCCCTTCTGTCGAAGTTTAGTGCGGATCTCCTTGTATTCCTGTCGCTCCTGTGTCGTACCGGGGCTGTAATCGGCGAAGAACAACAGCTGTGTCCCGTCTTGGAGAGTCGGTCTAGCTTTCCTCGCGCCTTCAAGAATGGCCTGTCTGTCGGTATAGCGTAGTAGTTTGAGAACCATGGTCCGCGATCTTGAGGTGTTGTTGGAGAAAATACGATGTGCCCTATCGATTTCCAGTGGATTATTGTTGGGGCTCTTGATTGAAGGTATAGGCAGCATCTTTTGAAGGTAACCCCTGGGATCATCGCCCTCAACACCTGTTGGTAAGTTGACAATCCTTACATTGTTCATTCTGGACCTGTCCTCCAATTCATTGAGCTTCCTTCGCATCTTTGTCACCTCCATGATACACGTGCTAGTTTCCTTCTCATTCTTGCGCACGGCAACCTGAATACTCTCAATCTTATTGAAAACCGTCTCAAACTTTTTTGCGTGACCATCAGCGTGTTCTTTTAATGACCGGAGGATGTTGCCGTTTTCGACCAAGTGCTTCTCTATAGGATTGAGAGCCTTCTCAATCGCACCCTGTAGCATGTCTGCTACTGTTCCCTGCAGAGTTTCCATCTCATCCGCGATAGCTTGCTTGATTAGCATAGCTATATCGATGGGTGAATCGCTAGCTTGCTGTTAGATTCTTGTTTTTTAGTCGGAGTCTTTTCCTTCTTTGCTGGAGACATTTCTTTTCTCAAATATGTGTTATTACTGTCTATGAGTTGCAATACATATGAAAAAAGGGGGGATTTTGTTAAGCGCTCAGTATCTTGCTGCCATCAGCCTCGTGCTTCACCGGAAGTCCTCACAGCAGCTTTTTGACGGTCAATCTACAAAAATGTCCAAATAAAAATACATATCAAAATAAAAATATACATATTCTCAGTAAAAAGGCATATATTCAGAGGAGTATTACGCATTATAAAATATACAGAATAAATTAAAATACTCTCTAATATACCAATCTACTAAATATATAAAACATATACAAATATTGTACTAAATACATTAAAGAATTGTGCACAGCTTTGAATTGAAAGTGAAATATATCCTGTGAGGCTACATTATGTAAGTGCAAATTGTTCATGATAATAGAAAGGGAGGACCTGAGCAAACTATGGAGCAGTGAGTTCTCTGCTGTCAGAGGTGTTGTGTTATTGTCTGAGGCAAGAATGACTTCCTGTGTCTGTCCTTGTGACAACAGAGCTGGAGCAGACTGTTCACATGTCTTGTTCAGCAGGATAATCTCCACATATTAACACCACACTATGCAACCAGCAGAAGTAAAAAGCTAACAGTAGGCATTAAGACGCTCTTCAAGTCCCCATCACTAAGCTAGAGGTGGCTAATGTTGTTGATGACGTATACTAGTCTCATTTAGTCCCTTCTGTTCTAACAAAGAACACGTTAAAAAAAACAGGAAGTGCTAAAATGCTAACTAATTTCCGAGTTTAGGACTCATTCCTGCACCTATATAACCCCTCCTCTCTTGTGTCTGTTGCAGTGTGATAGATGGGATCGCTGTTTCCTCCGGCTCTAAGCGAGACAACTTTAAGATGGTGGCCGACAAAGTGTTTGAGCATGGGATCACCTGGGAGAGGATCGCTGTGCTCTTCTACGTCGCCGGCAAGCTGGCTGTGAAGGTGGGTTAGACTGTTAGTGCCGCACATCAGAGTGTTAATAAATGGTCTTTAGAGCACATATGTATGCACCACATATACCAAAGAAAAACCCTTGTATGTGTTCCTCGTATGTGTAAACCTAATTGGTAATGAAACCGATTCTGATCACCTCTTGAGTGATTTGTTATCAGAGGAGGCTTTCAGTACCAAAGCTTACTACCAGAGTATTTTAGGTTCTCACTTTCTATGCACTAAAGGATTTTTCTACTTGACACCCTGTGTTTAGAGGGAACAGGTATTAGCTGAGCTTGAAGTGACTATCCACTAAAAAGCTAGCTCTGCTGTACTATTTAGCCTTTTAACTACCTTTCTCTAAAATAAGTGAAATTGTGTTGACTCTGTACTTTTTAAATATATATTATTTGTATTTTTGTATATGTTTAATAGGATGAGGATAGTTATTCTTGATCAATAGAGTTCTGTAGGGCAGTGGTTCTCAACTGGTCAGGCCTTGGAACCCTGCACTTTTTCCTTTGTCAATAGATCGCGACCCAACATTTTGAACCCCTCAAATCTATTCAACAAAAAATGATGCTGTAATATATATATACGCTTTTCAGCATACATTTTTAATGAAAGTGAAGTACAGTGCATATATCCCTTATATCCAGGGCTGCACATAACTGGTGCGCAGGTGCGCATGCGCACCTCCGCCAAAAAAAGAGCACCGGGTCATTTGAAACAAAGCGCATTTGCGTACCAACATTGAAAGAGGGAGAGAGGGAGAGAGAGAAGGGAAAAGAGAAAATAGAGGATAGATGAGAGAGAGAGAGAGAGAGAGAGAGAGAGAGAGAGAGAGAGAGAGAGAAAGATATTTGCGAGTTGCATATGAACCATGATATGAACTCAGGGCCGGCCCGTAGCACTGGCTAGACGTTCGCCTAGGGCGCCAGATCTGGGGAGGCGCTGCGCTGGCAGTTCTGGGAGGGAAAAAAACATTTCTGACCGTTGGCGCTCATCCTAATTTTCGGCCTTGATGTAACAATATTCATAATTAAGTAAATGTAACACCCTTTTCACCCCGGTTACATGTTTCATTTGCCCTGTACGATGGGCGCTGTAAGTGATGAAAATGGGGGATGTTGGCTTATCTGGCGCCCGTAGCTCACAGCCAAAGTGCGAGGGAGAGAGGGAGGGTGCACCGGTACCAGCGCTGTTGTTATTAGAATCTGGTGCTAGCTGCTCTAACGGATATAAGAAGAAGATGTTTCTACAATAATGTGGAGGGAGAGTCCTCTCCAGTCAGACTGAGAGGCTGATACTACAGCTCAGTGAGGTAAAGGACTCTGAGTGTTTAGATAGTTCACTTTAGTCTAAGTTCAAACGGTTTGGTCACAATTGATGTAAACACATATTTCCAAGGCACTCCTTTATAATTATTGGGATAAACAGGTTTGAAATCATTCCAATGTATACTATAGGACAGTAACCAAAAATATCCTTTAAAACTGGAGAGATAACAAAATTTTTTAAGGTAAAATAAGATATGAATGAACAACATAAATAAAATAAGTTACATTAAATTGTTATTGGCTATGGTAGGTTATTGGTTATGTTCACATACTTATTTGATTACATCCACTTGTCTAAGATGACAACAGAGACTTTCGACCCAAACCCAGCTGTTGACTTGTGGATGCAAGCAGCTAATCGCAGACTCAACCAGAGAGGAAGAAGTAGGCCTACATCATCAGCTACCATGTCTGACAGAGAGGAAGACAGTGAGGAGAACAGTCGGGAGGGTAGTGATGACAGCTTGTAGGATTACTGGTCGTGCTAATGTTGTCTTGTGTTCACCTCTGCATGTGTGTTCTGTGTTCACCTCTGCATGTGTGTTCAGCGCGTGTGTCTGGCAAATAAAGTCAAGACCCCCTCAAAAGTTACGGTTTATTTCATTTTAAGGATGAGCACCAAGCAACATCTCCAGGTGCTCCTTTGAGAACCAGGGCAAAAAAAGTTATGTGCACCCCTGCTTATATCCCTCCATAGAACTAAAGAATGTTTTAAGGTTTAATGAGTTGATGGAATCAAAGCTGAACTGTATAACATAAAAAGGCAGTCATGCTGAAAACCCATCCCCAGCAGGGGGTCTGGGGGGATTCTCCCCCGGAGATTTTTAGAAATACTAACATAAACTACACATTCTGGTACTCTGAGACGAAAATAAATAAATCTATTACTACCCGACATATTCATAATATTTTCTGCCATTGTTTGTTTGTCACTTTGTTCTGAAGCTGAACTTGCTGCTCCACACAGAGAGAAGAGCAAAGACGAGATAGTCTGTGTGAATTACTTTAAATTGTGGGTAAGGGTAGATAGCCCCCATTGTTCTGTGACCTGTCAATCTTCAAACCGGGGGTCATATTTCATGTGTTCATTTGTATCTGAAGTTGTACCCATGGATGTATAAAGAATAGTTCTACCGCAAAGTTATTCTCCGTGGGGACTTCCGGCAACAATCTTGATTCTGATTGGCCAGAAGACTCGAAAAAACATCAGCAAAGATATTTTATTGAGAAGATGATCACTACGTGACAGAAGTTTTCAAAACCGTTTATGGTCTCCGGTTCTTCCAGTCCAACGCCTACTGCATGCACAGCGTTAGAAAATCTGGCCTTCAAAATAAAAGTTTGACTTTTTTCAAAAAAAGAAAAACAATTTTTTCAAAAAAGGTTTTTCTTCACTCACACACTCGAAACGGGTTTGCGACCCACCAGTTGAGAACCACTGCTGTAGGGATCACATCGTTTTATTAGAAGGTTATCTGGCTCCCTCTGCAAAATAAATTGAGGTAAACAAGCATTTATGATATTTACAATTATTTTTCAGCAAAAATTATGTTCAAAAATAAAAACCAATGTTGCGTAAATGTAATCTCTAGCGGCCGAGGCTATATACAGGACGGTCCTGTACACAACGCCAAATGGCTATATACAGTACCGTCCTGTACACAGCTCTCTGAAATGGCTATATACAGTACCGTCCTGTACACAGCTCTCTGAAATGGCTATATACAGGACGGTCCTGCACAGAAGCCCTGAAATGGCTATATACAGGACGGTCCTGTATATAAGGTCTCTGAAATGGCTATATACAGGACCGTCCTGTACACAAGCTCCGAAATGGCTATATACAGGACCGTCCTGTATACAAGCTCCGAAATGGCTATATACAGGACCGTCCTGTAAACAGCTCTCTGAAATGGCTATATACAGGACGGTCCTGTGGATAAGATATCTGAAATGGCTATATACAGGACCGTCCTGTAAACAGCTCTCTGAAATGGCTATATACAGGACCGTCCTGTAAACAGCTCTCTGAAATGGCTATATACAGGACGGTCCTGTGGATAAGATATCTGAAATGGCTATATACAGGACCGTCCTGCAGCTAACGTCAAATGACTATACACTGTATACAGACCGGGCTATTATAGCATGCTTAAGCAAGTTTCGCGGGTGGTAATGTAGGGATAGGATTCACAGATAAATATTCTCACGACAACATTATTTTCAATGAGTTTCCCCTCAATATAAAATTGTGGCAATTAAATCTCTTTCCATGCCAATTGCTTAGCTTTTTATGCTGATTTCAGTCTTTTTTTTGGCTTATCTTTTTATGTTGTTTCAATCATTTTCTACTTTATATTTTCCAATGCACAATGTTTTACTTGTAAAGGATATCACTGCATACTTTAAAGACTACTCGGTTTTATTAAAACTGAAGGGTTTTTTTTAAAGAATACGCCGACATTTCGTTGACGTGTGATTTTGCATTGAAAGCAACACAAATCATTTATCGGCTACGCCGGCATTTTTATTTTAGAAATCGGAGAAACCGTATTTTGAATTGTATGTAGTATGCTGTACATTTTTGTAATTTATCCTGCTGTAAACGTTAATTGTACACCAATTATATCCATATTTCTGTAGACTACATAAAAAGCGACTCGATTTTTCTGCCGATAAAGACGTGAAAATCCCATGAAATGTCAGGTTTCATTTCTAAAATTGGTGAAGGTCACCCTCTGGTTTCAAACTAGGGCTGCAACAAACGACTAATTTGATAATCGATTAATCTATCGATTAATGAAACGATTAATCAATTATTCGGATCGTTAAGGTTTTAACTGTACTACTACTTATATCGATACTGCTTATCGATCCGGTCCTTTTAACGATAGTATTATCGGTTCTTTTGACAAGAAATAAGGTAAACTAACTAAACAAATTGTGAACAAAACTAACATTGCTTTTTATTTTAATTAAATGCATAATATTTCACATCAAAAGAAACAACAATGTTTTAACAAATCATATTAAATAATGTGATGACAGAACTGTAAACAGAATAGCTGAAACTTTAACAAAATAAATACCTCAGTTACCTCTCATCATTAACCCATGTTTGTATAACTGAGTTAACTCCGTGTGTTGCTGCTAGCATACAGAACACCTGACGTGGAAACGTTACTCGTGGATGGGGCTACAGAGCTGCTAGAAAGACAGTGGAACCCGGTGCATTCCTCCGTCTGAATGTGGAGCACTTTTGATACATGTTTAGACAAATTGCTCGTGTTACCGCCCTCACATGCTAAACTCTTATTGCACTTTTGGTAACGAGTATTGTCCACATCGAGACGGCTAAAGTTTAACCACACCTCGGAGCGCGTTCTCTCTGCCATCTCCTCCGTGTGTGTGTGTTGCTGCATGTAGCAGCTGCGTGTGTGTGTGTGTGTAAACTGCCCCGCCCCCTCGCAAGCAGGCGGGGGAGAGATCTCTCGTCTGAATTGGGAAGATCGAAAATACATTATAGACGCATTTTATAGTCATATTGCATATTAGAAACGGAGACTGCGATATAATGTTTATGTAGCAATAATACATATGACATATGTTTTAAATGTCTCCTGTACGGTCCTGTATATAGCCATTTCAGAGACCTTATATACAGGACCGTCCTGTATATAGCCATTTCAGAGGGTTGTGTACAGGACGGTCCTGTATATAGCCATTTCAGAGGGTTGTGTACAGGACGGTCCTGTATATAGCCATTTCAGAGACCTTATATACAGGACCGTCCTGTATATAGCCACTCCCATCTCTAGCAATAAAAAGCTTATGCTAGACTATTAACAAACTACATCACACTCCCATGACTTGACATCAACATCACTAAGCTAAAGGTGGCTAATGTTAGGTTTGATCAGGGTTGCCAACTTTGGGTACCTGGCTGGAGTGAGATTTTGATATCATGCGTTTCATTACACATATGCGCACAAAATGACTGCTATTGTGTCAGCAGTGGGACCTTAGCATATATATAGGATATACAATATATACAAATACACAATATTGGACACATACTATAAAGTGCACAAAGTTTCATTCACTAATGAAAGTCAAACACATGTTTGTTTCCACTGTTTTATTGTGTGCATAGGCCTGTCGCGATAAGCAATTAATTGACTTATCGTACGATAAATAAAAATGAACTCCATAACTTTTCTGACCTCGATACATTTCTATTTACATGAGGATGTGACTAGCAGTTTGAAAGGATGTACTTGAATTATTATATATTATCATTATGTCAGTGGTCTAAAATGGTCATACAACGGTGCCGACAATATTATCGTTTATCGCAATGTTTTCCGGGAAAATGTATCCAACAACATTAATTATCGTGAGAGGCCTATACATGAAACACACACACACAAACAGACTCACTCCAAACTGCCAAATATATTAATTAACGCACTCTCACTCTCATATAGTCTTTGACTCTATTTTGGCCTATAGTAGAACAATATGCAGCAGACTTTTACTCTTTTATCATTTCTACTGGATCTTAGATCTACGCATGCGCAACACGGGTCGGGGATTGACCAACCGGCTCCCACTGCTCTGCTGTCTGTTAACGTTGTTAAGAGTGGTGGGGGCGGATCCACAGCTTGAGCAGCTGTCAACTCAACATTGTAAATAACCAACCAAAAACGATCGCCGGTTCATCTTGTTTTTGGCGTGAGAATAGTTTGGGCAGCGTGAGAGCGTGAGATTGAGAGTGAAAGCGTGTGTCACACGCCAGATGCGTGAGAGTTGGCAACCCTGCTTTGATGATGATAAAAACATCACACATTATTTTGTTCAGCAGTCTCAATTAGCTACTTGTTGTTAACCACCATTCTTAAGAGACATAAAAGCTTCTAAATGTATGAGTGGAATATTTACTGTCAAATCTATGTCGTAGAACAACAAATTTGACTAACCACAGCCCCCTAACCGAAAACCCATCGGCTTCCACGCGAGGGAACTGGAAGTGCAAACATCTAGAATTGTTTCAAGGTTTCATTTAGAGACTTTGCAAGTTTGTTTGTGATGGTAGCATTAGGTTTAGATTAGCATGATATTAGCTAGCATGCTAAGCTAACCATCGATGGTTATCAATGATCCAGCAATGTCATTGAAATAAACCACAGTCTGGCAGCCGCTAAACCTTGTGTATGGACTTTATCTGTGTGTGTGCATCAGATGGTGGAGGCTCATCTCCCCGAGTCAGTGATGGAGATCCTGAGATGGACTGTGGATTTCTTCAAAAAGCATCTACTAGCCTGGATTCGGGATCAAGGAGGATGGGTATGTCGGAACTTCATTTCTTCCTTATTTCTTTTCACTTTTTGAGGGTTTTCCCTTTCCTGTAGTGTGTTATAGGTTTTAGTGCATGTAAATGGTCTGCAAAGACGACAATCCCTGTGTTCCCTCCAGAGGAAGTTTCTCTCCCACATACTCCCCCCCCTGCCTGAAACGCCTCCATTGGATTCCCTTGTTTACTTACATCACTAAGTAACACTCACATTTCTATTGGCTATTGCTCCAACACATTATACGTGATAGGCTAGGGGGCGGGACATCACTAAGCGGTTAACCAATCACAACAGAGCCGGCCAGCTAACCAATCAGAGCAGACTGGGCTCTGGTTTCAGACAGAGGGTGAAAAGAGGTGCTGCAGCACAGGCAGTATGAGAACAATAAAGAGCTTTTTGAATGGAGACATGTCCCGGTAGAGACACTAAAGACTGATATGAAGCTGAAAATGAGCAGAATAGGAACACTTTAATAAATTTAAAAAATACAACTTGTTCACTTGTATAATGTAAGTATATTTTACCAATGTTTATATAATTTGTTTTAATAATAAGTTGGTCTATAACTGTGTATAACTTATTCTGTATTTTATATTATGTTATCTAAAATAGTCTCTTGATATATAAAATAAATGTTTAACCCTGTTTATGTATATAATTATTTTTATAAACCAATTTTCCAATTTGGAATCAGATTTTGAAAGTCAGTTAGTTGATACATTTTTCGAATCTGATCTTTTCTAAATATGTTCTCCCGAGTCATTACGATGGACCACAGTATTGAACCTGTCTCTCACAGATCTACAGCTTCCCTGAGCTGGCCCAGTTGTCCATGCAGAGCGTGTCCATGATGAGCGCTCACAGCTACGGCCTCGTCCTCATCTTCGTCGCCGGCCTGGCTATAGGAAGCATCATCACCTGGAGACTAAGCAGAAACTGAGGCACACACACACACACACACACACACTTTGCGACATCTTCACTGCAAGACAGTTTGAGTGTGTGTGAACGGGGTAGCAAGAGGTAGGTCACAATAGCGTGATGCAGTGATAAGTCCTAAACCCACAAATCCAATTTGAGCACTTTCGGGTTCCCTCGTCTGTTAGTCAACGTCTTTTTAATTCATGTTTGGTTAGATGCCTTAAATGGGGCGAAGCCTGCGAGCTAGTTCAGGCAGTCAACTCGAGCACTTATGCTGCATTCATACATAACGCCCCCTTGCCACTCTACAACCAACCAAACAGAGTCTCCTTAATATGCCGCTCTATTTAACCTGCCAGATCTCTCTCCATGCATTGCTTGATGCTGCTATTGCTGCAGCTACCTCTACGTCGCTGCTGCCCCACCACCACCCCAGCTTCCACCCCAGCTTCCACCTGTAGGCTCGGGGGTTAGTTATTTGATCATCACTCATCGGTGCTATGTATATCTATGGAGTGATGATGCCCGAGCCTAGACGCCAAACTCAACTATATGCTGCTTCTAATAAACATGTTAAAGAAACACGTGAGTTGTCTGACTGAAATAAGATCTGTGATTAACACAAGCTGAAGAGATGTTTTGTTCTACGACCTAAAATACACGAGTAACTATATGGTGAATGTCTGAAGCTGTTACATTTCTTGAAAATGGTAGTTGCTATCGAGTGGCTAAATTAGGCTCCTAAAGGCAGAATATTAGCCGCCTTTCGCTTAGCGTTGGTGACGTGAAGTCCTGCGACAGTGTAGTTCTTTTATAGCATTACATTAGCTTTTTTAATTCTGTCGATTGCGTTTGCGCTTCAAGAATCATAAAATGGTTTTAATATGTGGAGATTATCCAGCTGATTAAAACGAAATGTTGTGTTTTCCAGTGTTCTTATTTTTTGCAATATTCCAAAATTGAGTCATGACGATGCTTACTTCAAGGTCGGCCTGCAAAAATACGTCATCACTGCTTCGCTCGATATTGACACAAAAGTAATTCTGTGCTTTTACCAAATAGATCAGAGCGGTTGTCATATCATGTCCTGATGTTGCCATGAGATGCCATCCACACAGGCTACCTTCTCTAATGTTCATCTATGCAAACTTGAAAGAATTAGTATCAGAATGTCAACCTCACCCTGAAGCTTTATACCAGACCAAATAACACATCCTACTCAGGTATCTCATGTTTAGATGTCTTTTTTTTTCTAATATACAGAAGGCTTCCATCTTCTTGTAGAGATATGGATCTTTAGTTCGGCTGAGTGACAGCAGTTTATTCAGTAATAAACATTTCATTATCTTAAGGGAGCATTTCCATTCACGTATACAACACTGTGCCTCAGGTAGAAACTGTATTCAATGTTAATGATAACCTGGATTATTAAATAATATAATAATAATTCACAAATAAAATATCAGTAAAAGATGTAAATAATTACTCTATTTATATAAGTCTATTTTTGACATATTGATTTAATGTTTAACGCAAATAATCTTAGTCCTTGAAAAATGGTGCCCTTCAATAAGTAAACCATGATGTAACATGATGTATTCCACTGGTTTACTGTTATGGTGATTTTACAGTTTATTTGCACAATAAAAAACCTCAAGTTAAATGACTTTAACACGGGCAGATACAGGTTCCTTCTGTCATTGGAGAATCTTAAGAAAAAATGTGTGCATGTGAACTTTTACATTTAACAAGTGTGAATTGCACTTGTTGCCTTTGTATGGGAGCTGTGGTGTAAAGTACTTTTACTTTTGGTACGTTTGATTGTTATACTTTTGTACTTTTACTTGATTCCAAGACTTTGACTTGTAACAGAGTAGTCTTGTTTTTCCACAAGTACAAGATCGGAGTACTTCTCCCACCTCTGTATTGGAGATTACAAATAAAATCATGGACTTCAAAGATTCTAAATTCTTATTTGTATTGGTTCTGGTTTTATTTAATGCAATTATTATTATTATCAGGTGCAGGGTTTCCATCTCATGTTTGTCCACCAGAGAGCGCTGCCATGTTAACTTTACTGTAAGATGTCCTGTCACAGTCATAGACTTTAAATATACTAAGGTCACAATCCATAAAAAAACTAACTAAAAGGCATCTTTTTTGAAAAACGTGTGTCAATATTTGTTTTTTATATTATTTGTTAACAACCAATTTGTAACCCTAACTCTTTAGGGACTCACTGACAAGGAACAACTGTAAAAATAGAAATATAAAGACAAAAATAAATAAAAGTCATAAAGTAATTGAAGGCAAATTAAATACAAAAAAACAAATATGTAGCAAATGTATTTATGTAGTTATTTTAAGCTTGGTCATTCAGGGTTATTCACATAGCTACCCCTAACCTTTAAAGAGGACCTATCATGCAAAATGCACTTTTTGATGTCTGTTATACATAAATATGTGTCCCCGGTGTGTAAAATAAAACCCTCTCTCTTTTCCTCCGTACCCAAATCTCTAAAAACGGGGCTACAACGGAGCTGATCTGCGTCCGATATGACGTAATATCGGAAATGTAGGCTGGCTTTACACCCACTGCCCTATCAGAAACGTTGCTATCAGAAACAATGCCTGACTGTTTTGGACGTAATATGGTCGTATAAGCAGGAAATAAAAAGGAACTCACCTTGTGGTATAACCGGCAAGAGAGAAAGCCTTTGACTTCCATACTGTTTCAGAAATAATCCATGATATGGCGTTTCATCACCGCAATATCTGCCGGTAGCATCTCCCGCATGAGCTCAGCCCCCTCCTTTTTTTTATTATCAACTTTCTTTTAAAAAGAAAAAACTTTATACCCCAAATTAGCACTTTTGAAACAGGAAGTGAAATGGAGGGATATGAGGTATGGCTAGAATGGGTGATCTGTTTGGTATTTTGAGCAAAACACTTCATAGACATGTTTTGTCAAGATGGCGGCGCGCTCAGATGCAGCGGCTCACGGCTCTCTGTTTTGGTTGTGCACTGTTGGTTCTTTGTTTGTGTGCGTGAACGCCCAAGAACAGGCGAAATACATATACAGCCGCATGGACTTATTTGACATCGGGATGAGTTGTCACTCTGACATTACAGCCGATTTCCACCGGACTAACAACATACCGGAGGACATAGCGAGACCGCTCGGGTCTCCCTGGATTGTTTTCGGGCCTGTGAAGCAACGCAGCCGCCGGAGGGAGAGGAAGCAAAAGCGAGGATGTTGTGCAGGCCTGCTTGCTAGGCTAAGGAAACGGCCGCACCGACCACCACTACCAAGCCTCTTCCTCGCAAATGCCAGGTCCATCGTTGACAAAATCGACGAACTGGAGGTACTATTAGCTGCTAACACAAACGTCCGTGACTGCTGTGTGATGATCATCACGGAATCCTGTAACTGTGGAAAAACGCATCTGGGTCTACCCAAACCAAAAACCATGGATGACAAGAGCAGTGCGGTCTCTCCTGAGTTCCCATGCCACAGCCTTCAGGTCGGGGGACGCAGCCCAGTACAGCTTGGCAAGGGCGAACCTGAGGAGAGGCATCAAGGCTGCAAAGGAGGACTACAAGGGAAAAGTGGAGGAGAATCTCGCTCATAACAACACACGGTGCGTTTGGCAGGGCCTTCACCAGCTAACCAACTATAAGGGCAAAACATCTGGCACTACTAGAGCTGACGCCCACCTTGCAGAGGAACTACACCACTTCCTTGCCCGCTTTGAGGCTAGCAGACCCCCCCACTTTTCTACCCTGCCTCTGTCCCTGCCAACTACCAGCTCCCTACCACCTCCCACTCTCAAAGAACATCAGGTGAAGCAGACGCTGAGGTCTGTGAATCCTGGTAAAGCCGCAGGCCCCGATGGAGTACTCGGCAGCTTTCAGGGGTCCTGACCAGGATATTCAACCTGTCCCTGTCACAAGCTAGCATTCCATCCTGTCTGAAGACGGCTACCATCATTCCTGTCCCCAAAAAGACACCAGTCAGAGAGCTCAACGACTACAGGCCCATAGCCCTAACATCGGCGGTGATGAAATGTTTCGAAAGACTGATAGCCGACTACATCAAAGCCAGCCTCCCACCCTCCCTCGACCCTCATCAGTTCGCCTATAGAGCCAACAGATCCACGGATGATGCCATCGCCACGGTCCTTCACACAGCTGTGAGCCACCTAGAAGGCCCAGGCAACTATATCAGGATGCTGTTTGTTGATTTTAGCTCAGCTTTTAACACCATCATACCTGACATACTAGTGGAAAAACTGTCTAGCCTAGGTTTCCCCTCCATCTTATGCGCCTGGATAAACAATTTCCTAACAGACCGTCCTCAGACAGTGAAAATAGGCCCTTATTGCTCCTCCACCCGTACCCTCAGCACTGGCTCCCCGCAGGGCTGCGTGCTGAGCCCTCTACTCTACACTCTCTACACACACGACTGCTCTCCCATTCACCCCTCCAACTCCGTTATAAAATGTGCAGATGACACCACTGTGGTCGGCCAAATATATAAGGGAGACGACGAGTCGGCATACAGAGACGAGATCCTGAAGCTGTCTGTGTGGTGTTCAGCTAACAATCATCTGAACACAAGCAAAACAAAATAAATCATCATAGACTTCAGAAAGCACCGTCCAGAACACGCCCCCCTTCACCTCAATGGAGAGAGAGTGGAGAGGGTCTCCACCAGGGGCGTCGCCTGGACCTGGAAACATTCGGGGCTTAGCCCACAGTGGCGGCGCGACAGTCGAATTTTCTACATTTCTACAATTTCACATACACAATTGCGCCATCTGGTGTCACAAACGTGTGCCTGCATTAGCTTTGTTACGGCAATGCATTGTGGGAGATTCTCATAGCACCTGAGGATCACTTGAGGGTAAGGTGCCTGTATTATCTCGGTGGACAAAATGTATGTTTTTATTTTATAAGGACAATAACGTACTGTTGTGTTTGTTTAGTTTAATGTTAATTGTTTAATGCTCACAGTCACAGCAACATGTTTTTTGCGTGATTGGCTATTTGTTTTATATGATTTATCAACATGATCATCAATAGCTAATCTGAGCTAATAAGCTCATGTGAGCAGCATGGTGCTATTTCTCCAACAGAACCCAGCTCACGAGTCCTTTTATGCTGTCCATTGAAATGCAGGTATGTGAGTTTTGTACACCAGTTTATTTATGTTTAATATTTCACATTGCTCCACATGATGCCTTGACTACGAAGTCTTCCATGTCTCTACGCTTCTTCCTCTGTGTCACAGTTTCGGGAATATCCAGATCATTGAGGGCCTTGGTCTTGTCATAGACCTCATGTGCTTTCTCGTTACTTCGGTAACTTTTCAGTGTGTTCTCAACTGCTGTTTTGTAATCCACTGCCTGCACCAAGTCAATTGTTTCTTTCTGCAGGTATGTGTGCAGGCCCTGAGTGGTTGAGAGCAGTGTCTGGAACATGACAGCATGTAGATGGTACTGAATTGTCAAAGCTTGCTTTCCAGTCCCTTTACTAGAGGGGCTAAAGGCTCCCTAAAGTCTTGATCAAAGCAGGGAGGTTTTTGACATGCCCAGCGAACAAGTTTAATGTTTCACATTGCTTGTGAAAAATATACTACCACTATACGATCACTGATGTTTTGTTGTTGACTGGACACTTATTTTGTAAAAGAGATAGCATGAGAGGATCTCTTAAGCAATGCAGCTCACGTGTCCTTTTTATATGCTGCCCATTGAAATACAGGAAAGTAATCACCAGCTCTGAGTGATCTGTTGCCGAGGGGACACTACACCGGAGTTACATAAGCAGAGATAAAGTGCTATTTTGGGGGGAACTCACCTCCTCTGGGGCCCCCCAGGAAGACTTTTTTTAAATATTGAAGTTAAAAGCATCAATCTTGTGCACTTTGAGAGCAACATTAAGAGATATGGATACATCTCTCAACACCCATATGTCAAAAATAAATCAAAGAATCAGAAACGGGTTTATTATTTAAAAACACTTCATTTTCCAATTAAATCATAAACTATGTCAAATGATTAGAAGTTGTTAGTAATCAGATTAAACAGAAAAAAGGGATGGAAGGAGGAAATAATAATCCCTCATCTCTTGCTGTTTGCGGTTGAAATGATCTCTTTTGCTGGCCAAACATGCTGGATGGAAAGCAGTGATGTCTCACTTGCCTTGGTCCTCTATCTGCAGTCCCTAAATCATTCATGTTACCCATTGACTCTTGTCTGTTCTGGTGTTCCTGTTCATTGTTGTCTCCATTGTTGTTCTTGTCTGTTATATCTCCTTCTTGTGTGTCCCTTTCTCCTGTTCCCCTTTCTTCATCCTCTACTCTGTTTGGCTCATCTGTGATGACTGTGTAGGTAAACACAAACAAGTATGTAAGTCAATCAGTTTCCAGCTCTGTCAAATACACGAATTTCAAGATACACAAATGTGTCTTCATTCAAATGAGTGTCACCACACTGTCACAAAATGTAATACTAACCAATTGAAAATAGTTAAATTTACATTGGAAACCTCTTGTAGATATCACTATTAAGAGTAGTTATCTGCCAATAGGACAGAATCATTCCTATACAAATGCAATTTGAGTAATTCACTTAATACATTTACTTAAAACTTTAATATAGTCATTTTCACTTAATACTCTAATATAGTCATCTTTCTGCATTCAACACTAAGGAAAGCTGTACAATTTGACATGATAATGAGGACAAAAGGCCTCCGACAATGCAGATATTTTTGGATCATATCAATTTTAAGATGGGGGTCAAGGCTTAATATTTGGGAGCATAGTGTCCCTTGCTCCCTTTCAGGAGCCCCACTGAATTGGCTTTGATCTGAAATATTTGTATAAAAAGCTTGTTAGCTGGCTGTCCATCTCATAATGTTCACATAGAAACTAGCTGTCAATAGGAAATATCAATCAGAAGAATTATATTTTCATGCAAAATCTGTCACAAAAGAGGTTGCACATTTAAATGCAGGTGTTGTTATGGCAACGTCAGTGGCCAAACAGCCACATTTACTGCTGCAAATACGTTCAAACATGCTGTCGACGTAAAGCAGTGGCATGCCACCATTTCAGCTGACTTTTTCTCAGAAATACTGTCACATAATATCCATATATTTCAGTGCTAGGTTGATGCTTAGCTAAGCTAACTATGAAACACTTTAACTGACAGGACTCAGGATCAACTGTGTACTGTAAGGTAGCTTCTAGCTTCATGTCGAACACAGACAGTAAGTCAACATTTCCCAGAGAGCTTTCTTTGAAATCACCAGGTAACGCTAAAAAACACAACATTTAGATTGTATGACAAAGTGTTTATTTAATATATCTGGCTAGCTATAGCTACTTGCTAACGGTTTAGCTTACCCGCGCGATACAAAGTAACGTCAACAGTGGCTATAATTTATGCTTTGCTTACATGTTGACATAACTTGTAAGTTTACTGACATGTACATACCTTGTTCACCTGGCTCAGGTGGTGGCTCTGGGGTTGTTGTGTGAGCCACCATTTGAGAATTGCCGTCTTTTTTATTAAAAAAATGTCTAATGTCCATCTTCAGAAACTCGGCGTCCGCGGCTGAAAGTTTAAACACTGTCACAGAGGAGAGGTACGTACCTGTCACTGTCAGCCAATAAAACAAAGTTTATTTTCATGCAACTCTCTGATTGGTCTGGTGGTGTCTTGCCTCTGTTGCATTCACTGAACACGGGAAATTATAATCCTGCCGTCCTCTAGGTAAAGTACGGTTAATGTATTATATTATTGAGGGAGAATTTGTCCGGGGCTAAAGAAAAAACATCCGGGGCTTTAGCCCCGGATGCCTACCCCAGGCGACGCCCATGGTCTCCACCTTTAAGTTCCTGGGGGTTCACATTTCAGAGAGCCTCAGCTGGACAGCACACACCACTGCAGCAGTTAAGAAGGCCCAGCAGCGACTTCACTTGCTGAGGGTGCTTCGGAGAAACCGACTGAACAAGAAGCTGCTGGTGTCCTTCTACCGGGCGACCGGAGAGCGTGCTGTCATACTCCATCTCTGTGTGGTATGCTGGATGTTCAGCTGCAGAAAAGAAAGCGCTGCAGAGAGTGATACGGATGGCAGAGAAAACCATCGGCTGCCCCCTGCCCTCTCTGGAGCACATCTCCACCTCCCGCTGCCTCAGCAGAGCAAATCAAATACTAAAGGACAGCTCTCACCCAGGTCACAGACTGTTCTCTCTCCTGCCTTCTGGGAGGAGAGACAGGAGCTTCAAATCACGGACAAACAGACTCAAAAACGGGTTCTACCCCTGGGCCGTCAGGCTGCTCAACCACCACACTTAATGCAATAACCGTAACCATCTTCACACCAGTGGTTGCGTTAGACTTTTTCGTAACATTTCCATCATAATCCATTATTACCCGTCATTTTATTTTCATGTTTTAATGATGAGACATATTTAATATTTATGTTTGAGTACTAAGCAGCACATGTTCATTCATTCCTTTTTGTATGGTTCATACAGAACCTTTAAGGGCATGGAGAAAAAAAAAGATGAACAGAGACACCGACCGTGCGGTCACTTTTCATGTCAAAACGAACATGAATTATTTATTTTTCCTTGCCACTTGCTTGGCCCTCTGCTGCTGGCTGAACGTTGTCAGTTTTAGTCTTACTGGCTTGTCCTTCATCCTCCACCGCATCAATCCCTCTTTTTTCACCTCGTTTATCCACACCATCACAATTACGGCCCCTACACACGGCGGCGTGCGTTACCGCTTGGCGGTGGGCGTGTCTGAAGCCTGGGGATTTTTTACGAACAACGCGACCAACAACCAATCACATGAATGTCCCGCCCCGGACATACAAAGCAAAGCATTCATGCTACATCGATGCTGGCTAAATATACTGTCTATGCTTGCTAGCTGTCCATTCAAACGAAGTACACTGGATATAAACTCCCCAAACAGGCGAACACCTACCAGTTTCTCCCACTGTCTCTGCCACCTCCCCCTATGCCTGGCTCCTCCGGTTTGTATCCCTGTATGTAAAGAGGGACTGGTCATATAGTACCGGGTGATTCCCTACCGCCACGATAATTTTCTCCTCCATTTTTTAACATATGGGAAATAACTGCGGTCTGGCTCTCCCAACATACACGCGGTTTGATTGGCTAGCGCTTGGAATGTCAGATTTGCATACGCAGGATTTGATTGGCTGACGCCTCCGTCGAGGCGGCAAAAGTAGAACATTGCTCTACTTTTGCAGCGAGCACCGCGAGAGAAGCTACGCTTTGCTCTAGGGCTGTGCAATTAATCGTATTTTAATCGCGATTACGATTATGGCTTGCGACGATTATGAAAACAGCATAATTGACAAAATACGATTATTTAGCTGGGTGCGCTTCGCCCCACCCTAAAAGCCCACTCGGCCACGTGGGAGTGACATGTGTTGTGAGTGTTCAGCGCAAGCGAAGATGTCAGAACAAGAGCAGCAACTCGTTAAAAAGAAGGGTACAACTATTTCCACTATTTGGAAGTACTTTGGCTTTCAGGAGTCCGACGTGGAGCAAAACAAAGTACAGTGCAGGATTTGTTACCAGGTTGTGTTGGCACCACACGCTAACACAACCAATCTCTTTAATCATCTGAAATACAACCACAAAGTGCAATACGACCGGGCAATAATACAACAAAAAGCAGACCAAAAAGCAGATGCCGCTCGACTTCATCCACCACATCATCACAGTCATCGATTCAGGACGCATTGTACAGAGCAACGGCCTACGCGACGAGCTCGCAGAGACACAGAGATATTACAGGTGCCATTACATTTCACATCGCTAAATATATGTGCCCAGTTAGCACTGTTAGCAACGAGGGCTTTAAGCAACTTGTCAACACGTTGGACAAGCGTTACGCGATGCCGTCTCGGTATTATTTCAGCAGGTATTATGTGACAAATGCCGTGGGGAAGTTGAGAGAGATGTGGCTTCAGCTGACTACTTTGCCACCACAACGGACCTATGGTCTAGCCCAGGGGTGCCCAACCAGTCGATCGCGAGATGTGTCTAAAAATAGAACAACAATATTCTGTTTTATCGTTAATGTCCTGTAACATAATCTTCCTGTGCCAGAATAATGCACTTGAACGCATCAAAGCTTTGTGATTGGCCGGCGTCACCCCTGTGTCGGGGCGTGGCTGAGGGTCTTCAGTACAGGTGGCAATATCGTCACCTGCCTGCGCTCATCTCTGAAACCAGACCATGTAAACAGGCTGGTGTTTCTTGCAAAAAATCTTTAAGAGATGACACGAGCAGTCCTACCAGCATTTGCCATGGTGGCCTAGACATTTTTATTTGGTCTTAAATTGTAGTTCAACATTTATTTCCTGTTACTTTTGGACCATGACGGTTGGCCAGCCTTCAACGTTTAACTGAGTGGAATATGTTGAATATGTTTTACCAAAATGTTGGCTATATGTTAAGGAGTTTTCAGTAGGTTGTGACAGTGCACTGCAACATGTTTGATTTCATTTATTTTGGTCTAATTTATTTTTATTTATCATATTAATAATATATGTTTAGTATGGTTTTGGAAGTGTGCTCCAACATATTTGTTGATCTTGTTTATTGATAAAATATTATTTGTTTTAAAGTTCAATAAATGGTCAATGAATAATCGTCAAAATAATCGTGATATCAATTATTGTCCCAAATAATCGTGATTATGATTTTTGCCATAATCGCACAGCCCTACTTTGCTCCCACAATGCAGTTCGGCGAATCGTGACGTCACCCCATTCAAAGTGAATGGGCAGAAGCGTTGAAGCGGCAACGCATGCCGCCGTGTGTAGGCTCCGTTACTGGGCTTATTAAAAAAGCTTCGGACGATCAGCTGCCGTGACATTTTGCGATTGCAAAAGCCGGTTAAACAACGAGGTAATCAACGAGGTCAAATACAAGACTAGACAATAGCTACTTAATATACACACACTCGCCACCAACTGGACAGGGGTGTGAATGCAGGGCTCGACATTATAAATGGCCCGCTGGCCCGGAAGCACTTTTCAGACCCCCCGGGCCAGCATAACGTACTTTTCACTTGCCCGCTCGGGCCACTAAAAATATTGGTTTAAAAAAAAAAAAATGGTCCTGTGTTATAGGTATTTTGACAAGCCATTTTGTTAAATTGTTTCGTTTATCAACGCTACAACATAGCGTTCCGTGAGTCGGTTGTCGTTGTTGGGTGAAAAGCAAACAGCTGTTTCCTGCGGAGCGCAGCGCGAGCAGGCTCCCGTGAGCGGGAGCGCGCTCTTTCACTACAGACTTTCGCGCCACCTAACCATTCGACAAAATGTTTTTAATACCAGCGGTAACCGGCCAAGCGCCGGGCAAAAACGATCTTCAAATAAAAGAAAGTCACCGGAGGAGTTAAAGGAGAGTGACAGGGAGTATGAGAAGAAGAGGGAGAGAAAGTTTCAGCCAGCTTGATCGATGGAGTTGGCTTCTAGTGGTGCAGTGACGCGTCCTAAAACCCTTTTATAATCTATCGATTCGATTTATGATTAGAAAATTATAAAAGTAGCAGCCTGTCCTCCTACAAAAAACGACCATATAGGTCGATTGTTCAGCAGCTAAATACGACCCAGAGTCACGTTTTAAAGTGTAGTACCTCTAGTGGTCGTGTAAGAAACAACATGCTCCTGTCGATTGCAAACGCTCCGGAGGGTCGTTTATTCACAAATTACCCTCATGAAAATCCTAAATTGTGGAATAGTTTGGCCATTAAAATGCTTTTTTATTAGATTTCTAGCGAGAAGTGTATATTGTACTTTTATAATCTACGTCCAGTGGATGTGTAGGATCTACAGTTTGATAGATATACGAAGATAATTTGAGGTCTCGCCAGGAGAACGTGTACTGTATATGGGGCAGCTTCCATGTAAAGTTAGCATGGGTGAAAACAGTATTTCCGGTCTCGAAGTTTTCATAATAAAACCGGAAGTATTCCCCACACTGTCAAATGATCTCCATTACTCATCCACTTAAAAACATCAGTTTATCCTTGTTAATTACACAATATTGATTGGTTTAAATTGTGTACAATGCTTTTGTGTTTTTAACCTTCGATTCGGAGAAACAAATAGTTTTTTCGGAGTTTAGACACTACAGAGTTTCCGAAGACACTACACTACCCAGAATCCCCAGCTATCGTTTGGGACTACAACATCCGCCTTGCTTTACAAACCCCGTGATTAGCACTCAAGCTCTGTGATTGGATGTTGGAGTGGCAGTGCGACAAGGTTACGCCGAATGTCAAACAGCTCTTTGAAATGGAATGGAACCACGCCAGATTATCCAAAACTGGACTTGGACGGGTCCAGCCCAGCCCTCCCCCCCAGAATTACACATGCTGGCTATTGTGTGTTTCGCAATATGTTCTATGGCACGTCTCTACTGGGAATTGTAGTTTTATAAGACGTTTTCGTATTTCCCACAATTAGAAGTTGCCAGTATTAAACTGTATACATCCCTGGAGGTTTAGGAGATACGAAACACATTGGTGTTATCAAATTTAAAACATATAATTAATACATGGGTGAAAATTGCTTGTGCCCATAATGGGCAGCATTAATATACCCACATGACAGCTAAGGTCAGAAGAGCTTTATTTAACAGCTGGTCTTATGTCTGTGACCCCTCCTGTTGTTAATTGATAAGCCTGAAACATGCACTTGTCAAGGTTCAGATGCACATTTAGCAAATATGGCAGTAGCCATCGATCATCTTAAGATAAGATACTTTATTGATCCCAATTTGGGAAATGTTTTTGTTACAGCAGCATGTACTACTTTGTTCTACTCCACTACAATTCAGAGGTCAACCTGGTATTTTTACTCTACTACATTTATTTTTGTTACTTTGCAGATTCTGATTAATGATGTGAAATATAAACAACCCTTAAATCAGACTTTAGTTACACCTGAGTAAAATTCAGCCTTATCAGTGTGTCTGTTTTGCACATCCACCTGTTAATATCTTTGGACGTCCTGCACTAAACTGTTTTATTGTAGAGATCACTACAGTATCTTCTTGATATTTTCTATTCTATATTTCTATCATTGACCCCTATTTTGTATGTAGGCTACTCTTAATATTTAAATGTTTTCATACAAATTAAACTTATTCAACAACTACATTCAATAACGTGCTTTAACCACTAGGAGGTACAGTTTAGACCAGTGGTCTAGTTAATAAAACATAATAATATCAAACATAATATGACTATTCACTTTATTGTGAAATTAAAACAGAACGGTAAAGGAAAATACAGTTTCAGTCTCTCAATGTGAAGCTTATGCATTGTACCATACACTTTTATAGACCTGTAACAGTCAACTGCATGAGGAGTTGGAAAGGTAGTTCAGAAAATCAGTAATATCTTTAAAAACTACAAAAAAATCCCTTTCTATCAGCTGTGCACCGTTATGGTGTAAATACAGACTATCTACTAATTGGATCAAATATGAAAGTCAGCCGAATTAGTGTTGATACTGCAAGGAGACGTATTGTGTGAAAAGAAATGGAAGATGTTGTTTAATTGTTGATATTTTATGGTCTACGTCACGTATTCAGTTTTGGCGGCATCTCTTCCAGTTTGTCAAAAGGTCTTCTGATCAGGGCTCTATAAATACATATCTACGGCAGATATGTAATATTTAATGCAGCCGAACCGTGTATTACAATGCCGTTATGTGATGACTTTCAAAGAGAAAAGCAAGAACACTCGGAATAAAGTATTTATTTATTTTTTAAATGTTTTCCGATTTCATATCACATAAACACCATATCCCGACGTGCATTGCGGCGTGATTTTAGCCTATCAAAACCTCTGAAAAAAGAAATGTGTCTCTCAGAATCGAAAGAGAAAACCCTATGGGAAAAACACAAAAGCATTGTACACAATTTAAACCAATTAATGTCGTATAATTAACTAGGATAAACTGATGTTTTTTAGTGGATGAGTACTGCAGATATCACTGTTAAATCATTTGATCATTGGTTTTATTATGAAAACGTCGAGACCGGAAATACTGTTTTCAACCCGTAACTTTACATGGAAGCTTGCCGCATATACACGTTCTCCTGACGAAACCTCAAATCATCTTCGTAATATCTATCAAACTATAGATCCTACATAACGACTGGACGTGGATTCTAAAAGTACAATATATACTTCTCGCTAGAAATCTAATCATAAAGCGTTTTAATGGCCAAACTATCTTACAATTTAGGATTTTACAGAGAGGGTTATTTGTGAATAAACAACCCTCTGTAACGTTTGCATTCAACGGGAGCACTAGAGGCTGACAACTTTAAAACGTAATTATAGGTCGTATTAAGCGCTTGAACAAACGACATATTTGGTCGTAATAAGGGCTTAAACAATCTACCCATTTGGTCGTATGAGTTGGAGGACTTGTTGAAAAGTAGGGTAGACATGTGGAGATTATCCGGCTGAACAAAACGTTCATTTATCAAACAGGTTTGTTTTCCACAGACCTTATTTCCAGCTATTTTCCAAAACCCTGTGGAGAAATTCCATTGCTTTTTGTCGAGGGAACCAGCAGCTTACTTCCTGGTTTTAGGATGCGTCACTGCACCTAACAAGGTCTTCTGTCGGCTCTGTACATTAATGCCGACCTATGCTGACAAGTAAGTGAAGAGTAGAACATATAAAGGTATATTCGCTATAGGGAAATGTCCCAACAGTTTAGGAGAATGAAGGTTCTAATCTATTACATAGCCATTACATTTCTAACTCCTGATAATGACAGGAAGGCAGAAAGCGCATTATACTAATAATAATACTCATAATAATAGCAGACATTGTTTAACAATGACCACAATATAATTATTTTAATAAACCAAATATGAACAATTGAGGAAAATGAGGAAGAACTGATTGTTCAAATGTTGTAGTACAAGTAGTAATGTAGTTAGTGCATAAATTACTATTGCAACAAATGTGTTAATTTTCTTCATTATTAGTCGATTTTTTTGAACGAATGCTCCGGGCCAGTGGTTACAATGGTGGGGCCAGTGATAATAAAATTCCACCGGCCCGGAGTGCCAGTGGAATTTTACCCTTAATGTCTACCCCTGGAATGACTAAATAATAGTTACAGACTACAGTAGAGTACAGTAGATCGCCCTCAGTCTACCTGGCCACTAAGGATGTAATATAATGTGGGCCGCTGGTGGGCATTTTGGCGCTGTTCCGAGTTGTGTTCTAATCTGTCAAAATGACGGACTCCTTTCAGATTTTTCCGTCATTCTTGGAAAAATTCCGTCATAGACGGAAAATATTTGGTTAACGCGACCTCTGCTTCACACATACACACACTTTGAATGCACTTTAAAAATTATAAACTATTTTTATAATAATATTTTTAACTATTTATTCCCCCGTATGATTGCTTATGTTGTCTGTCCTACTGCCGTGTTTTTTATGTTATGTATGTCTAGTTTTTGCACACTGGGACAGAGTTGCACTCAGAATCTCGTTGTACTTTTTGTATAATGACAATAAAAGACTTTAACTTTAACTTTTTTATATATTTTATATATCTGAGACCTATGCTATTGTCTAAAAATAGCATGATAGGTGACCTTTAATGCTCAATTCGGACCATTGGAGAAACATACAAATGTAGGTGTTTATTTACTAACTTTGTCTTTTTGTCAGTAGATTTCTTCTATATTCACCAAAGGTCAGATAGATAATACATCTTTAGCATATCTAAGCATACTGTACACAAAAAAAAGTGTGATAAATTACAAAAATGTATTGTCTTTGTGTTTTTATGTTAAGAATCAATGAGGACGTTTCATGGTGTTATTTATTAGTTGCATTTTTGACCGTTCATTTGTTACATTTTATACTACATATTTCTAAAGCCTGTTTTCTCTAAAAGAGACTTTTTTCCTTTCTTAGAAGAAATATTTCACATAAATACTAACATTCTGAAGGTTTTTGTTGGAGGGTTTGTCCATATATCATTCATGTTCATAAAAATGTTAGAACCTGACTTTATCGAGTGTTCACATATCCATACCGGAGATCTTTGCAAATGAGCATTATTCCATAATTGCAATATTTAAAAGGGTAATGCCTAATTTGTGCCTTGAAGGCAGTGGTTCTCAAACTTTTTCTGTCATTCCCCACTTTGAATAGGTGGGGCTTGAAAAGGGTTCCTCATCGCTCCAATCAAATGATAGGCCAAGCTTAAAATTGTCAAATGTATCGTTAGGAGATGCTCCCAAACTCTCCCAGTTCTCCCCAATATGGGGTAATAATAACTTTGCCCCCGGTAGAGCGGATGGGGGATTCAAACAATGGGCTGCCAAGGGTCTGAGTAAAATAAAGAAGAAGAAGATAGACTTTATGAATCCCTTACAGGGAAATATCTTTCCCCACTCTGTTGTTTACACACATTACACACACAGGGAGGATATACATGCACAAACACACAACCACATGCAGATAGGAGAGGTGGCAGAGCAGAGAGGCTGCAAGGTACCCGGCGCCAAGGGAGCAGATCGAGGTTCGGTGCCTTGCTCAAGGACACCTCGGCAATGGCCTTGGAGGTGAACTGGCACCTCTCCAGCTACCAGCTCACTCCATATTAATTTTTTCTGTCCGATCGCGAGGTGAACCGGCGACCTTCGGCGACAAAACCAAGTCCCGACAGACTGAGCCACTGCCGCCTCTAAAAGACTTGTATATAGAAGGAAAACTTATGTCCTTTGATCAGTTGTTTCATAGATATGCCATCCCTAGAAGCCACTTCTTTAAATTCCTACAGTTAAGGAGCTTCATATCAGCACAGACTAAATGCTTAGATGAGCCACCCTTGTCAGTTGTGGAGAGGGCCACTCTAAATGATATGGATATTTGAGGCCACCTATCAGTCATTTATGTTCTGCTGCAGTCCAAATCAAAGGACAACTCACACTCAAGAAGACTCAATGCTTGGAGAGATGATTTAAAAGTAGACATTACAGAGACTGAGTGGGAAAATGCTTGTTTAAAGGCACAAACCCAGACTATAAACACTGCACTGAAACTGATACAATATAAATGGCTGTTCAGAACCTATGTGACACCTGTTAAACTGAATCTGTATAATCCTAACATTCCTGATAACTGTTCCAAATGTGACGATAATGTTGGTACTCTGCTGCACTGTATATGGGAATGCCAACAAATCCAATCATTATGGAAAGATATAGTTAACCTGATTGCACGTGTAACTGCTATAGATATCCCTCTCCACGCAAAGCTCTGTATATTAGGTATATATCCCGACCAATTTGTACCAAGCAGTAAAGCAGTGCCCTTGATTAATATTTGCCTACTTCAGGCTAGGACAGTAATTGCACTGAGGTGGAAAAATACGGATGGTCCTACACCTGTAGATGCGGGAAATGGCGTCCTGCCTCGCTTTGAAAAAATGTACCTATGTGATCAAAAGGAAAGTACATAAATGTAAGGAACTATGGGACACGTTCATGCATTTCCTTGAGAGTGATCAAGTGGAAATCGATGAGTGAAATGGATGGATATCGCTATCAAACACTGATAAAAAATAAGGAATAATAATAATGCTGCTTATAATAATAACAATAATAATAATAACAATAACTATCTCTAAATATAGAAACAAGTTATTCTTTCATATATTTGTTTTTAAATTAAAATAAAAATTATTATTGTTTCACATCCTTTACTTTATCTGATTGTATTTACTTGTATTTATCTGTGTGTTATTTTCCCATGTGTCAATGAACGTATGTGTGACTGTATGTTCTTTCTATGTGGACAACCCAATACATATAATGTGAAAACGGTATATAGGTCTAAGCAACAAACAAAAAACAAACCAACCAGGAACCACTTTTGTAGACAAACACACACAGGATGAAGGAAAACCTTTAAACACACACACACACACACACACACACACACACACACACACACACACACACACACACACACACACACACACACACACACAACACACACACACACACACCACACACACACTTTGCGACAGTCTTACTGCAAGACCGTTTGAGTGTGTGTGAACGGGGTGGCAAGAGGTGAGGGGGTAGCAGCTGGTATAGACCAGGGCCATCTTTACAAACATTGCGGCGCATGAGGGCAAAGATTCGCAGTCACGTGAAGTCACGTTATTGGTTGAATTTTTAAACAGGACATTTTACATCCATCACATCCCCAGCAACAGCCGTGGTCTCGACCATGGATGTATAATAAGAACGGTCTCGACCGGTCTTGACATAAAATCTCGAGACCTATAGGTCCGAGACTGGACAAGACCGAGACCAAATGCAGTCGATTCCGAGACAAGACCAAGACCGTTAAAAAGTGGTCTCGAGACCGGTCTCGAGTACTACAACACTAGCATGTGGTGCACTGTGAACACTTCCACAGTGTGTACATTTCAACCATGTACTGCTGTCTTTAATGGCACACTGCTCTGCCCTCACCAGTAGCAATTGCCGCTGTTAGCTATGCTAGCTAGATAGCAAAATTACCATTCGTTGTAGCAAATCATTACAGACAAATAAACCCGATAAAATAACTGACTTTTTTCTGCCACCAGTATTTTTGCTATCTTTATTAAATACTGAAAGAAACGCATGTATAACTTTTATTTGTACAATGTAGCAACCGCAATCGCAGCTGGAAGCGCAACTTCTGTTACGTAGCCCAGACGGCAGTCGTTGGGTTCCACAGTCAACATGTGCAACTTGCCATACTTTACATGAGCAAAGAGTATAGCCTAGTAGCAGTGGTGGGCCGTCAGGGCCAGCAAGGCCTTCTCTGCTGGCCTAAACATCATCAGAATATAAATTTAATTTTGATATATTTTTTCCACAAATATGTATTAAATTATTCCCCATAGTCTATTCTTTTCATTTCATAGCTTTCCTCTTGGTTGCGCTGCTTCCAGCCTCAGAACAAGATTTGGAGGGCTGGCCTTTATGTTAGAGCTTTTATCCAATCATATTTCAGCCATAATGTGTTGCCAGGGTCCAAGAAATCTGCCCTTAGGCCTTCAGAATCAACAGTGGCGGGGCGCCTGTAGCTTAAAGTGAACGGAAACAAAACTGTGGCGTTAACCAATCAGATTTTGAGTTGGCGACAACGGGCCAGCTAGCAGGCGTACGATGACGTCAGCACGTGCACGTCTTTTGATTGGATACGCACTATTGAGAGGCAGAGCTATGTAGAGCTAGCAAACTGAACTTGATTTGAACGAGCTAATTTGTGTAGATTTCTACAGCTGTTTTTTTCAACCCACAATGGCTGAAGGAGGAGAAGAGATCGATTTGGTCGCAGATATAATTACAACGCCATTTTCAAGACGAACTTTTCAAGAAAAGCTAGACATTGTGAGAAGAGAACGGCCAACCCCGACGCTAGCGAGCCTATCACAGCGGGGAAAAGGGTTTGTCCGCCACTTTCAAATCACTAACTCCGAGCGGTACCCCTGGCTCACAGCCTCCGAGAGGCACTGCAAATTGTAACTGCTGGGAATGCCTGCTATTTGCAAATGATCGATTTGGTGTTTGGAGCCACACTGGATTTGCAAACTTGAGTTGTCTAACCAAGGCAGCAACGAGACACCAAAGCACGGCTGGGCACTTACAAGCAATGGTGCTTTGAAAAACCTTTGGGGGACACCCGAGTGGATCTACAGCTCAACGAACAAGTGCGCCGGGAAACGGAGCTCACAACGAAAGGGTGAACAAAAATAGGGAAATATTGAAAAGACTGATTGATTGTGTCCTGTTTTTGGGTAAACAGGAACTTTCATTTAGGGGACATGATGAAAGCGCTGAGTCCAGAAACAGAGGAAACTACATGGAGCTTCTTTCTTTGCTTGCTGAGAACAACACAGACTTGCATTACCACCTGTCCACAAACAAAGTGTTTACTGGGACGTCAGGCAAAATACAAAACGACCTGATTTATGCTATTGCTGAAGTGATGGGAGAAGAGATCAAAATGGAGATTAAAAAAAGCACCCTTTGTCGCTGTTATGGTGGACGAGACGACAGACGTGGGTAATGTAGCACAGCTGGCACTTGTCCTGCGTTATGTGACGGACACAGGTGTCAAGGAGCGGTTTGTCAGATTTGAAGATGTTACAA